>NC_135260.1:18395000-18442500 GCF_964204865.1 Styela clava | reverse complement strand
TTAAAGTACAAACGTGCAAGCATACTAACCTAACCCTAGGTAAGGCATGTTAGAGCGAAAAACAGTAAACTCGAATGAGCCAAGAAAGAGCGGCGTGCGGGGCCGGTCGGAGCGCACACATCTCTCGGTGGCTGGTGGGCGAGAGAGTGCTGCGTCGCCGGCATCGGCGTCGAAAGAAGCCGAGCCGAAAAAAGTTAAAGTACAAACGTGCAAGCATACTAACCTAACCCTAGGTAAGGCATGTTAGAGCGAAAGACAGTAAACTCGAATGAGCCAAGAAAGAGCGGCGTGCGGGGCCGGTCGGAGCGCACACATCTCTCGGTGGCTGGCGGGCAAGAGAGTGCTGCGTCGCCGGCATCGGCGTCGAAAGAAGCCGAGCCGAAAAAAGTTAAAGTACAAACGTGCAAGCATACTAACCTAACCCTAGGTAAGGCATGTTAGAGCGAAAGACAGTAAACTCGAATGAGCCAAGAAAGAGCGGCGTGCGGGGCCGGTCGGAGCGCACACATCTCTCGGTGGCTGGCGGGCGAGAGAGTGCTGCGTCGCCGGCATCGGCGTCGAAAGAAGCCGAGCCGAAAAAAGTTAAAGTACAAACGTGCAAGCATACTAACCTAACCCTAGGTAAGGCATGTCAGAGCGAAAGACAGTAAACTCGAATGAGCCAAGAAAGAGCGGTGCGGGGCCGGTCGGAGCGCACCCTTTTCTCGGTGGCTGGCGGGCGAGAGAGTGCTGCGTGGCCGGCATCGGCGTCGAAAGAAGCCGAGCCGAAAAAAGTTAAAGTACAAACGTGCAAGCATACTAACCTAACCCTAGGTAAGGCATATCAGAGCGAAAGACAGTAAACTCGAATGAGCCAAGAAAGAGCGGTGCGGGGCCGGTCGGAGCGCACCCTTTTCTCGGTGGCTGGCGGGCGAGAGAGTGCTGCGTCGCCGGCATCGGCGTCGAAAGAAGCCGAGCCGAAAAAATTTAAAGTACAAACGTGCAAGCATACTAACCTAACCCTAGGTAAGGCATGTCAGAGCGAAAGACAGTAAACTCGAATGAGCCAAAAAAGAGCGGTGCGGGGCCGGTCGGAGCGCACACTTTTCTCGGTGGCTGGCGGGCGGGAGAGTGCTGCGTCGCCGGCATCGGCGTCGAAAGAAGCCGAGCCGAAAAAAGTTAAAGTACAAACGTGCAAGCATACTAACCTAACCCTAGGTGAGGCATGTTAGAGCGAAAGACAGTAAACTCGAATGAGCCAAGAAAGAGCGGTGCGGGGCCGGTCGGAGCGCACCCTTTTCTCGGTGGCTGGCGGGCGAGAGAGTGCTGCGTCGCCGGCATCGGCGTCGAAAGAAGCCGAGCCGAAAAAAGTTAAAGTACAAACGTGCAAGCATACTAACCTAACCCTAGGTAAGGCATGTTAGAGCGAAAGACAGTAAACTCGAATGAGCCAAGAAAGAGCGGCGTGCGGGGCCAGTCGGAGCGCACACATCTATCGGTGGCTGGCGGGCGAGAGAGTGCTGCGTCGCCGGCATCGGCGTCGAAAGAAGCCGAGCCGAAAAAAGTTAAAGTACAAACGTGCAAGCATACTAACCTAACCCTAGGTAAGGCATGTCAGAGCGAAAGACAGTAAACTCGAATGAGCCAAGAAAGAGCGGTGCGGGGCCGGTCGGAGCGCACCCTTTTCTCGGTGGCTGGCGGGCGAGAGAGTGCTGCGTCGCCGGCATCGGCGTCGAAAGAAGCCGAGCCGAAAAAAGTTAAAGTACAAACGTGCAAGCATACTAACCTAACCCTAGGTAAGGCATGTCAGAGCAAAAGACAGTAAACTCGAATGAGCCAAAAAAGAGCGGTGCGGGGCCGGTCGGAGCGCACACTTTTCTCGGTGGCTGGCGGGCGGGAGAGTGCTGCGTCGCCGGCATCGGCGTCGAAAGAAGCCGAGCCGAAAAAAGTTAAAGTACAAACGTGCAAGCATACTAACCTAACCCTAGGTGAGGCATGTTAGAGCGAAAGACAGTAAACTCGAATGAGCCAAGAAAGAGCGGTGCGGGGCCGGTCGGAGCGCACCCTTTTCTCGGTGGCTGGCGGGCGAGAGAGTGCTGCGTGGCCGGCATCGGCGTCGAAAGAAGCCGAGCCGAAAAAAGTTAAAGTACAAACGTGCAAGCATACTAACCTAACCCTAGGTAAGGCATGTCAGAGCGAAAGACAGTAAACTCGAATGAGCCAAAAAAGAGCGGTGCGGGGCCGGTCGGAGCGCACACTTTTCTCGGTGGCTGGCGGGCGGGAGAGTGCTGCGTCGCCGGCATCGGCGTCGAAAGAAGCCGAGCCGAAAAAAGTTAAAGTACAAACGTGCAAGCATACTAACCTAACCCTAGGTGAGGCATGTTAGAGCGAAAGACAGTAAACTCGAATGAGCCAAGAAAGAGCGGTGCGGGGCCGGTCGGAGCGCACCCTTTTCTCGGTGGCTGGCGGGCGAGAGAGTGCTGCGTCGCCGGCATCGGCGTCGAAAGAAGCCGAGCCGAAAAAAGTTAAAGTACAAACATGCAAGCATACTAACCTAACCCTAGGTAAGGCATGTTAGAGCGAAAGACAGTAAACTCGAATGAGCCAAGAAAGAGCGGCGTGCGGGGCCGGTCGGAGCGCACACATCTCTCGGTGGCTGGCGGGCGAGAGAGTGCTGCGTCGCCGGCATCGGCGTCGAAAGAAGCCGAGCCGAAAAAAGTTAAAGTACAAACGTGCAAGCATACTAACCTAACCCTAGGTAAGGCATGTTAGAGCAAAAGACAGTAAACTCGAATGAGCCAAGAAAGAGCGGCGTGCGGGGCCGGTCGGAGCGCACACATCTCTCGGTGGCTGGCGGGCGAGAGAGTGCTGCGTCGCCGGCATCGGCGTCGAAAGAAGCCGAGCCGAAAAAAGTTAAAGTACAAACGTGCAAGCATACTAACCTAACCCTAGGTAAGGCATGTCAGAGCGAAAGACAGTAAACTCGAATGAGCCAAGAAAAAGCGGTGCGGGGCCGGTCGGAGCGCACCCTTTTCTCGGTGGCTGGCGGGCGAGAGAGTGCTGCGTCGCCGGCATCGGCGTCGAAAGAAGCCGAGCCGAAAAAAGTTAAAGTACAAACGTGCAAGCATACTAACCTAACCCTAGGTAAGGCATGTCAGAGCGAAAGACAGTAAACTCGAATGAGCCAAAAAAGAGCGGTGCCGGGCCGGTCGGAGCGCACACTTTTCTCGGTGGCTGGCGGGCGGGAGAGTGCTGCGTCGCCGGCATCGGCGTCGAAAGAAGCCGAGCCGAAAAAAGTTAAAGTACAAACGTGCAAGCATACTAACCTAACCCTAGGTGAGGCATGTTAGAGCGAAAGACAGTAAACTCGAATGAGCCAAGAAAGAGCGGTGCGGGGCCGGTCGGAGCGCACCCTTTTCTCGGTGGCTGGCGGGCGAGAGAGTGCTGCGTCGCCGGCATCGGCGTCGAAAGAAGCCGAGCCGAAAAAAGTTAAAGTACAAACGTGCAAGCATACTAACCTAACCCTAGGTAAGGCATGTTAGAGCGAAAGACAGTAAACTCGAATGAGCCAAGAAAGAGCGGCGTGCGGGGCCGGTCGGAGCGCACACATCTCTCGGTGGCTGGCGGGCGAGAGAGTGCTGCGTCGCCGGCATCGGCGTCGAAAGAAGCCGAGCCGAAAAAAGTTAAAGTACAAACGTGCAAGCATACTAACCTAACCCTAGGTAAGGCATGTTAGAGCGAAAGACAGTAAACTCGAATGAGCCAAGAAAGAGCGGCGTGCGGGGCCGGTCGGAGCGCACACATCTCTCGGTGGCTGGCGGGCGAGAGAGTGCTGCGTCGCCGGCATCGGCGTCGAAAGAAGCCGAGCCGAAAAAAGTTAAAGTACAAACGTGCAAGAATACTAATTTAACCCTAGGTAAGGCATGTTAGAGCGAAAGACAGTAAACTCGAATGAGCCAAGAAAAAAGCGGCGTGCGGGGCCGGTCGGAGCGCACACATCTCTCGGTGGCTGGCAGGCGAGAGAGTGCTGCGTCGCCGGCATCGGCGTCGAAAGAAGCCGAGCCGAAAAAAGTTAAAGTACAAACGTGCAAGCATACTAACCTAACCCTAGGTAAGGCATATCAGAGCGAAAGACAGTAAACTCGAATGAGCCAAGAAAGAGCGGTGCGGGGCCGGTCGGAGCGCACCCTTTTCTCGGTGGCTGGCGGGCGAGAGAGTGCTGCGTCGCCGGCATCGGCGTCGAAAGAAGCCGAGCCGAAAAAAGTTAAAGTACAAACGTGCAAGCATACTAATTTAACCCTAGGTAAGGCATGTTAGAGCGAAAGACAGTAAACTCGAATGAGCCAAGAAAGAGCGGCGTGCGGGGCCGGTCGGAGCGCACACATCTCTCGGTGGCTGGCAGGCGAGAAAGTGCTGCGTCGCCGGCATCGGCGTCGAAAGAAGCCGAGCCGAAAAAAAGTTAAAGTACAAACGTGCAAGCATACTAACCTAACCCTAGGTAAGGCATGTTAGAGCGAAAGACAGTAAACTCGAATGAGCCAAGAAAGAGCGGCGTGCGGGGCCGGTCGGAGCGCACACATCTCTCGGTGGCTGGCGGGCGAGAGAGTGCTGCGTCGCCGGCATCGGCGTCGAAAGAAGCCGAGCCGAAAAAAGTTAAAGTACAAACGTGCAAGCATACTAACCTAACCCTAGGTAAGGCATGTTAGAGCGAAAAACAGTAAACTCGAATGAGCCAAGAAAGAGCGGCGTGCGGGGCCGGTCGGAGCGCACACATCTCTCGGTGGCTGGCGGGCGAAAGAGTGCTGCGTCGCCGGCATCGGCGTCGAAAGAAGCAGAGCCGAAAAAAGTTAAAGTACAAACGTGCAAGCATACTAACCTAACCCTAGGTAAGGCATGTCAGAGCGAAAGACAGTAAACTCGAATGAGCCAAGAAAGAGCGGTGCGGGGCCGGTCGGAGCGCACCCTTTTCTCGGTGGCTGGCGGGCGAGAGAGTGCTGCGTCGCCGGCATCGGCGTCGAAAGAAGCCGAGCCGAAAAAAGTTAAAGTACAAACGTGCAAGCATACTAACCTAACCCTAGGTAAGGCATGTCAGAGCGAAAGACAGTAAACTCGAATGAGCCAAGAAAGAGCGGTGCGGGGCCGGTCGGAGCGCACCCTTTTCTCGGTGGCTGGCGGGCGAGAGAGTGCTGCGTCGCCGGCATCGGCGTCGAAAGAAGCCGAGCCGAAAAAAGTTAAAGTACAAACGTGCAAGCATACTAACCTAACCCTAGGTAAGGCATGTTAGAGCGAAAGACAGTAAACTCGAATGAGCCAAGAAAGAGCGGCGTGCGGGGCCGGTCGGAGCGCACACATCTCTTGGTGGCTGGCGGGCGAGAGAGTGCTGCGTCGCCGGCATCGGCGTCGAAAGAAGCCGAGCTGAAAAAAGTTAAAGTACAAATGTGCAAGCATACTAACCTAACCCTAGGTAAGGCATGTTAGAGCGAAAGACAGTAAACTCGAATGAGCCAAGAAAGAGCGGCGTGCGGGGCCGGTCGGAGCGCACACATCTCTCGGTGGCTGGCGGGCGAGAGAGTGCTGCGTCGCCGTCATCGGCGTCGAAAGAAGCAGAGCCGAAAAAAGTTAAAGTACAAACGTGCAAGCATACTAACCTAACCCTAGGTAAGGCATGTTAGAGCGAAAGACAGTAAACTCGAATGAGCCAAGAAAGAGCGGCGTGCGGGGCCGGTCGGAGCGCACACATCTCTCGGTGGCTGGCGGGCGAGAGAGTGCTGCGTCGCCGGCATCGGCGTCGAAAGAAGCCGAGCCGAAAAAAGTTAAAGTACAAACGTGCAAGCATACTAACCTAACCCTAGGTAAGGCATGTCAGAGCGAAAGACAGTAAACTCGAATGAGCCAAAAAAGAGCGGTGCCGGGCCGGTCGGAGCGCACACTTTTCTCGGTGGCTGGCGGGCGAGAGAGTGCTGCGTCGCCGGCATCGGCGTCGAAAGAAGCCGAGCCGAAAAAAGTTAAAGTACAAACGTGCAAGCATACTAACCTAACCCTAGGTAAGGCATGTTAGAGCGAAAGACAGTAAACTCGAATGAGCCAAGAAAGAGCGGCGTGCAGGGCCGGTCGGAGCGCACACATCTCTCGGTGGCTGGCGGGCGAGAAAGTGCTGCGTCGCCGTCATCGGCGTCGAAAGAAGCCGAGCCGAAAAAAAGTTAAAGTACAAACGTGCAAGCATACTAACCTAACCCTAGGTAAGGCATGTTAGAGCGAAAGACAGTAAACTCGAATGAGCCAAGAAAGAGCGGCGTGCGGGGCCGGTCGGAGCGCACACATCTCTCGGTGGCTGGCGGGCGAGAGAGTGCTGCGTCGCCGGCATCGGCGTCGAAAGAAGCCGAGCCGAAAAAAGTTAAAGTACAAACGTGCAAGCATACTAACCTAACCCTAGGTAAGGCATGTTAGAGCCAAAAACAGTAAACTCGAATGAGCCAAGAAAGAGCGGCGTGCGGGGCCGGTCGGAGCGCACACATCTCTCGGTGGCTGGCGGGCGAGAGAGTGCTGCGTCGCCGGCATCGGCGTCGAAAGAAGCAGAGCCGAAAAAAGTTAAAGTACAAACGTGCAAGCATACTAACCTAACCCTAGGTAAGGCATGTCAGAGCGAAAGACAGTAAACTCGAATGAGCCAAGAAAGAGCGGTGCGGGGCCGGTCGGAGCGAACCCTTTTCTCGGTGGCTGGCGGGCGAGAGAGTGCTGCGTCGCCGGCATCGACGTCGAAAGAAGCCGAGCCGAAAAAAGTTAAAGTACAAACGTGCAAGCATACTAACCTAACCCTAGGTAAGGCATGTCAGAGCGAAAGACAGTAAACTCGAATGAGCCAAGAAAGAGCGGTGCGGGGCCGGTCGGAGCGCACCCTTTTCTCGGTGGCTGGCGGGCGAGAGAGTGCTGCGTCGCCGGCATCGGCGTCGAAAGAAGCCGAGCCGAAAAAAGTTAAAGTACAAACGTGCAAGCATACTAACCTAACCCTAGGTAAGGCATGTTAGAGCGAAAGACAGTAAACTCGAATGAGCCAAGAAAGAGCGGCGTGCGGGGCCGGTCGGAGCGCACACATCTCTCGGTGGCTGGCGGGCGAGAGAGTGCTGCGTCGCCGGCATCGGCGTCGAAAGAAGCCGAGCCGAAAAAAGTTAAAGTACAAACGTGCAAGCATACTAACCTAACCCTAGGTAAGGCATGTTAGAGCGAAAGACAGTAAACTCGAATGAGCCAAGAAAGAGCGGCGTAGGGTGCGGGGCCGGTCGGAGCGCACCCTTTTCCCGGTGGCTGGCGGGCGAGAGAGTGCTGCGTCGCCGGCATCGGCGTCGAAAGAAGCCGAGCCGAAAAAAGTTAAAGTACAAACGTGCAAGCATACTAACCTAACCCTAGGTAAGGCATGTCAGAGCGAAAGACAGTAAACTCGAATGAGCCAAGAAAGAGCGGTGCGGGGCCGGTCGGAGCGCACCCTTTTCTCGGTGGCTGGCGGGCGAGAGAGTGCTGCGTCGCCGGCATCGGCGTCGAAAGAAGCCGAGCCGAAAAAAGTTAAAGTACAAACGTGCAAGCATACTAACCTAACCCTAGGTAAGGCATGTCAGAGCGAAAGACAGTAAACTCGAATGAGCCAAGAAAGAGCGGTGCGGGGCCGGTCGGAGCGCACCCTTTTCTCGGTGGCTGGCGGGCGAGAGAGTGCTGCGTCGCCGGCATCGGCGTCGAAAGAAGCCGAGCCGAAAAAAGTTAAAGTACAAACGTGCAAGCATACTAACCTAACCCTAGGTAAGGCATGTTAGAGCGAAAGACAGTAAACTCGAATGAGCCAAGAAAGAGCGGCGTGCGGGGCCGGTCGGAGCGCACACATCTCTTGGTGGCTGGCGGGCGAGAGAGTGCTGCGTCGCCGGCATCGGCGTCGAAAGAAGCCGAGCTGAAAAAAGTTAAAGTACAAATGTGCAAGCATACTAACCTAACCCTAGGTAAGGCATGTTAGAGCGAAAGACAGTAAACTCGAATGAGCCAAGAAAGAGCGGCGTGCGGGGCCGGTCGGAGCGCACACATCTCTCGGTGGCTGGCGGGCGAGAGAGTGCTGCGTCGCCGTCATCGGCGTCGAAAGAAGCAGAGCCGAAAAAAGTTAAAGTACAAACGTGCAAGCATACTAACCTAACCCTAGGTAAGGCATGTTAGAGCGAAAGACAGTAAACTCGAATGAGCCAAGAAAGAGCGGCGTGCGGGGCCGGTCGGAGCGCACACATCTCTCGGTGGCTGGCGGGCGAGAGAGTGCTGCGTCGCCGGCATCGGCGTCGAAAGAAGCCGAGCCGAAAAAAGTTAAAGTACAAACGTGCAAGCATACTAACCTAACCCTAGGTAAGGCATGTCAGAGCGAAAGACAGTAAACTCGAATGAGCCAAAAAAGAGCGGTGCCGGGCCGGTCGGAGCGCACACTTTTCTCGGTGGCTGGCGGGCGAGAGAGTGCTGCGTCGCCGGCATCGGCGTCGAAAGAAGCCGAGCCGAAAAAAGTTAAAGTACAAACGTGCAAGCATACTAACCTAACCCTAGGTAAGGCATGTTAGAGCGAAAGACAGTAAACTCGAATGAGCCAAGAAAGAGCGGCGTGCAGGGCCGGTCGGAGCGCACACATCTCTCGGTGGCTGGCGGGCGAGAAAGTGCTGCGTCGCCGTCATCGGCGTCGAAAGAAGCCGAGCCGAAAAAAAGTTAAAGTACAAACGTGCAAGCATACTAACCTAACCCTAGGTAAGGCATGTTAGAGCGAAAGACAGTAAACTCGAATGAGCCAAGAAAGAGCGGCGTGCGGGGCCGGTCGGAGCGCACACATCTCTCGGTGGCTGGCGGGCGAGAGAGTGCTGCGTCGCCGGCATCGGCGTCGAAAGAAGCCGAGCCGAAAAAAGTTAAAGTACAAACGTGCAAGCATACTAACCTAACCCTAGGTAAGGCATGTTAGAGCCAAAAACAGTAAACTCGAATGAGCCAAGAAAGAGCGGCGTGCGGGGCCGGTCGGAGCGCACACATCTCTCGGTGGCTGGCGGGCGAGAGAGTGCTGCGTCGCCGGCATCGGCGTCGAAAGAAGCAGAGCCGAAAAAAGTTAAAGTACAAACGTGCAAGCATACTAACCTAACCCTAGGTAAGGCATGTCAGAGCGAAAGACAGTAAACTCGAATGAGCCAAGAAAGAGCGGTGCGGGGCCGGTCGGAGCGAACCCTTTTCTCGGTGGCTGGCGGGCGAGAGAGTGCTGCGTCGCCGGCATCGACGTCGAAAGAAGCCGAGCCGAAAAAAGTTAAAGTACAAACGTGCAAGCATACTAACCTAACCCTAGGTAAGGCATGTCAGAGCGAAAGACAGTAAACTCGAATGAGCCAAGAAAGAGCGGTGCGGGGCCGGTCGGAGCGCACCCTTTTCTCGGTGGCTGGCGGGCGAGAGAGTGCTGCGTCGCCGGCATCGGCGTCGAAAGAAGCCGAGCCGAAAAAAGTTAAAGTACAAACGTGCAAGCATACTAACCTAACCCTAGGTAAGGCATGTTAGAGCGAAAGACAGTAAACTCGAATGAGCCAAGAAAGAGCGGCGTGCGGGGCCGGTCGGAGCGCACACATCTCTCGGTGGCTGGCGGGCGAGAGAGTGCTGCGTCGCCGGCATCGGCGTCGAAAGAAGCCGAGCCGAAAAAAGTTAAAGTACAAACGTGCAAGCATACTAACCTAACCCTAGGTAAGGCATGTTAGAGCGAAAGACAGTAAACTCGAATGAGCCAAGAAAGAGCGGCGTGCGGGG
Source organism: Styela clava (assembly GCF_964204865.1). Taxonomy (NCBI): domain Eukaryota; kingdom Metazoa; phylum Chordata; class Ascidiacea; order Stolidobranchia; family Styelidae; genus Styela; species Styela clava. Next base: position 18,432,735 of record NC_135260.1, on the reverse strand, counting down.
CCGGTCGGAGCGCACACATCTCTCGGTGGCTGGCGGGCGAGAGAGTGCTGCGTCGCCGTCATCGGCGTCAAAAGAAGCAGAGCCGAAAAAAGTTAAAGTACAAACGTGCAAGCATACTAACCTAACCCTAGGTAAGGCATGTTAGAGCGAAAGACAGTAAACTCGAATGAGCCAAGAAAGAGCGGCGTGCGGGGCCGGTCGGAGCGCACACATCTCTAGGTGGCTGGCGGGCGAGAGAGTGCTGCGTCGCCGGCATCGGTTCGAAAGAAGCCGAGCCGAAAAAAGTTAAAGTACAAACGTGCAAGCATACTAACCTAACCCTAGGTAAGGCATGTCAGAGCGAAAGACAGTAAACTCGAATGAGCCAAGAAAGAGCGGTGCGGGGCCGGTCGGAGCGCACCCTTTTCTCGGTGGCTGGCGGGCGAGAGAGTGCTGCGTCGCCGGCATCGGCGTCGAAAGAAGCCGAGCCGAAAAAAGTTAAAGTACAAACGTGCAAGCATACTAACCTAACCCTAGGTAAGGCATGTCAGAGCGAAAGACAGTAAACTCGAATGAGCCAAAAAAGAGCGGTGCGGGGCCGGTCGGAGCGCACACTTTTCTCGGTGGCTGGCGGGCGGGAGAGTGCTGCGTCGCCGGCATCGGCGTCGAAAGAAGCCGAGCCGAAAAAAGTTAAAGTACAAACGTGCAAGCATACTAACCTAACCCTAGGTGAGGCATGTTAGAGCGAAAGACAGTAAACTCGAATGAGCCAAGAAAGAGCGGTGCGGGGCCGGTCGGAGCGCACCCTTTTCTCGGTGGCTGGCGGGCGAGAGAGTGCTGCGTCGCCGGCATCGGCGTCGAAAGAAGCCGAGCCGAAAAAAGTTAAAGTACAAACGTGCAAGCATACTAACCTAACCCTAGGTAAGGCATGTTAGAGCGAAAGACAGTAAACTCGAATGAGCCAAGAAAGAGCGGCGTGCGGGGCCGGTCGGAGCGCACACATCTCTCGGTGGCTGGCGGGCGAGAGAGTGCTGCGTCGCCGTCATCGGCGTCGAAAGAAGCAGAGCCGAAAAAAGTTAAAGTACAAACGTGCAAGCATACTAACCTAACCCTAGGTAAGGCATGTTAGAGCGAAAGACAGTAAACTCGAATGAGCCAAGAAAGAGCGGCGTGCGGGGCCGGTCGGAGCGCACACATCTCTCGGTGGCTGGCGGGCGAGAGAGTGCTGCGTCGCCGGCATCGGCGTCGAAAGAAGCCGAGCCGAAAAAAGTTAAAGTACAAACGTGCAAGCATACTAACCTAACCCTAGGTAAGGCATGTCAGAGCGAAAGACAGTAAACTCGAATGAGCCAAGAAAGAGCGGTGCGGGGCCGGTCGGAGCGCACCCTTTTCTCGGTGGCTGGCGGGCGAGAGAGTGCTGCGTCGCCGGCATCGGCGTCGAAAGAAGCCGAGCCGAAAAAAGTTAAAGTACAAACGTGCAAGCATACTAACCTAACCCTAGGTAAGGCATGTCAGAGCGAAAGACAGTAAACTCGAATGAGCCAAAAAAGAGCGGTGCGGGGCCGGTCGGAGCGCACACTTTTCTCGGTGGCTGGCGGGCGGGAGAGTGCTGCGTCGCCGGCATCGGCGTCGAAAGAAGCCGAGCCGAAAAAAGTTAAAGTACAAACGTGCAAGCATACTAACCTAACCCTAGGTGAGGCATGTTAGAGCGAAAGACAGTAAACTCGAATGAGCCAAGAAAGAGCGGTGCGGGGCCGGTCGGAGCGCACCCTTTTCTCGGTGGCTGGCGGGCGAGAGAGTGCTGCGTCGCCGGCATCGGCGTCGAAAGAAGCCGAGCCGAAAAAAGTTAAAGTACAAACGTGCAAGCATACTAACCTAACCCTAGGTAAGGCATGTTAGAGCGAAAGACAGTAAACTCGAATGAGCCAAGAAAGAGCGGCGTGCGGGGCCGGTCGGAGCGCACACATCTCTCGGTGGCTGGCGGGCGAGAGAGTGCTGCGTCGCCGGCATCGGCGTCGAAAGAAGCCGAGCCGAAAAAAAGTTAAAGTACAAACGTGCAAGCATACTAACCTAACCCTAGGTAAGGCATGTTAGAGCGAAAGACAGTAAACTCGAATGAGCCAAGAAAGAGCGGCGTGCGGGGCCGGTCGGAGCGCACACATCTCTCGGTGGCTGGCGGGCGAGAGAGTGCTGCGTCGCCGGCATCGGCGTCGAAAGAAGCCGAGCCGAAAAAAGTTAAAGTACAAACGTGCAAGCATACTAACCTAACCCTAGGTAAGGCATGTCAGAGCGAAAGACAGTAAACTCGAATGAGCCAAGAAAGAGCGGTGCGGGGCCGGTCGGAGCGCACCCTTTTCTCGGTGGCTGGCGGGCGAGAGAGTGCTGCGTCGCCGGCATCGGCGTCGAAAGAAGCCGAGCCGAAAAAAGTTAAAGTACAAACGTGCAAGCATACTAACCTAACCCTAGGTAAGGCATGTCAGAGCGAAAGACAGTAAACTCGAATGAGCCAAAAAAGAGCGGTGCGGGGCCGGTCGGAGCGCACCCTTTTCTCGATGGCTGGCGGGCGAGAGAGTGCTGCGTCGCCGGCATCGGCGTCGAAAGAAGCCGAGCCGAAAAAAGTTAAAGTACAAACGTGCAAGCATACTAACCTAACCCTAGGTAAGGCATATCAGAGCGAAAGACAGTAAACTCGAATGAGCCAAGAAAGAGCGGTGCGGGGCCGGTCGGAGCGCACCCTTTTCTCGGTGGCTGGCGGGCGAGAGAGTGCTGCGTCGCCGGCATCGGCGTCGAAAGAAGCCGAGCCGAAAAAAGTTAAAGTACAAACGTGCAAGCATACTAATTTAACCCTAGGTAAGGCATGTTAGAGCGAAAGACAGTAAACTCGAATGAGCCAAGAAAGAGCGGCGTGCGGGGCCGGTCGGAGCGCACACATCTCTCGGTGGCTGGCAGGCGAGAGAGTGCTGCGTCGCCGGCATCGGCGTCGAAAGAAGCCGAGCCGAAAAAAAGTTAAAGTACAAACGTGCAAGCATACTAACCTAACCCTAGGTAAGGCATGTCAGAGCGAAAGACAGTAAACTCGAATGAGCCAAGAAAGAGCGGCGTGCGGGGCCGGTCGGAGCGCACACATCTCTCGGTGGCTGGCGGGCGAGAGAGTGCTGCGTCGCCGGCATCGGCGTCGAAAGAAGCCGAGCCGAAAAAAGTTAAAGTACAAACGTGCAAGCATACTAACCTAACCCTAGGTAAGGCATGTTAGAGCGAAAGACAGTAAACTCGAATGAGCCAAGAAAGAGCGGCGTGCGGGGCCGGTCGGAGCGCACACATCTCTCGGTGGCTGGCGGGCGAGAGAGTGCTGCGTCGCCGGCATCGGCGTCGAAAGAAGCCGAGCCGAAAAAAGTTAAAGTACAAACGTGCAAGCATACTAACCTAACCCTAGGTAAGGCATGTCAGAGCGAAAGACAGTAAACTCGAATGAGCCAAAAAAGAGCGGTGCGGGGCCGGTCGGAGCGCACACTTTTCTCGGTGGCTGGCGGGCGGGAGAGTGCTGCGTCGCCGGCATCGGCGTCGAAAGAAGCCGAGCCGAAAAAAGTTAAAGTACAAACGTGCAAGCATACTAACCTAACCCTAGGTGAGGCATGTTAGAGCGAAAGACAGTAAACTCGAATGAGCCAAGAAAGAGCGGTGCGGGGCCGGTCGGAGCGCACCCTTTTCTCGGTGGCTGGCGGGCGAGAGAGTGCTGCGTCGCCGGCATCGGCGTCGAAAGAAGCCGAGCCGAAAAAAGTTAAAGTACAAACGTGCAAGCATACTAACCTAACCCTAGGTAAGGCATGTTAGAGCGAAAGACAGTAAACTCGAATGAGCCAAGAAAGAGCGGCGTGCGGGGCCGGTCGGAGCGCACACATCTCTCGGTGGCTGGCAGGCGAGAGAGTGCTGCGTCGCCGGCATCGGCGTCGAAAGAAGCCGAGCCGAAAAAAAGTTAAAGTACAAACGTGCAAGCATACTAACCTAACCCTACGTAAGGCATGTTAGAGCGAAAGACAGTAAACTCGAATGAGCCAAGAAAGAGCGGCGTGCGGGGCCGGTCCGAGCGCACACATCTCTCGGTGGCTGGCGGGCGAGAGAGTGCTGCGTCGCCGGCATCGGCGTCGAAAGAAGCCGAGCCGAAAAAAGTTAAAGTACAAACGTGCAAGCATACTAACCTAACCCTAGGTAAGGCATGTTAGAGCGAAAGACAGTAAACTCGAATGAGCCAAGAAAGAGCGGCGTGCGGGGCCGGTCGGAGCGCACACATCTCTCGGTGGCTGGCGGGCGAGAGAGTGCTGCGTCGCCGGCATCGGCGTCGAAAGAAGCCGAGCCGAAAAAAGTTAAAGTACAAACGTGCAAGCATACTAACCTAACCCTAGGTAAGGCATGTCAGAGCGAAAGACAGTAAACTCGAATGAGCCAAAAAAGAGCGGTGCGGGGCCGGTCGGAGCGCACACTTTTCTCGGTGGCTGGCGGGCGGGAGAGTGCTGCGTCGCCGGCATCGGCGTCGAAAGAAGCCGAGCCGAAAAAAGGTAAAGTACAAACGTGCAAGCATACTAACCTAACCCTAGGTGAGGCATGTTAGAGCGAAAGACAGTAAACTCGAATGAGCCAAGAAAGAGCGGCGTGCGGGGCCGGTCGGAGCGCACACATCTCTCGGTGGCTGGCAGGCGAGAGAGTGCTGCGTCGCCGGCATCGGCGTCGAAAGAAGCCGAGCCGAAAAAAAGTTAAAGTACAAACGTGCAAGCATACTAACCTAACCCTAGGTAAGGCATGTTAGAGCGAAAGACAGTAAACTCGAATGAGCCAAGAAAGAGCGGCGTGCGGGGCCGGTCGGAGCGCACACATCTCTCGGTGGCTGGCGGGCGAGAGAGTGCTGCGTCGCCGGCATCGGCGTCGAAAGAAGCCGAGCCGAAAAAAGTTAAAGTACAAACGTGCAAGCATACTAACCTAACCCTAGGTAAGGCATGTTTGAGCGAAAAACAGTAAACTCGAATGAGCCAAGAAAGAGCGGCGTGCGGGGCCGGTCGGAGCGCACACATCTCTCGGTGGCTGGCGGGCGAGAGAGTGCTGCGTCACCGGCATCGGCGTCGAAAGAAGCAGAGCCGAAAAAAGTTAAAGTACAAACGTGCAAGCATACTAACCTATCCCTAGGTAAGGCATGTCAGAGCGAAATACAGTAAACTCGAATGAGCCAAGAAAGAGCGGTGCGGGGCCGGTCGGAGCGCACCCTTTTCTCGGTGGCTGGCGGGCGAGAGAGTGCTGCGTCGCCGGCATCGGCGTCGAAAGAAGCCGAGCCGAGAAAAGTTAAAGTACAAACGTGCAAGCATACTAACCTAACCCTAGGTAAGGCATGTTAGAGCGAAAGACAGTAAACTCGAATGAGCCAAGAAAGAGCGGCGTGCGGGGCCGGTCGGAGCGCACACATCTCTCGGTGGCTGGCGGGCGAGAGAGTGCTGCGTCGCCGGCATCGGCGTCGAAAGAAGCCGAGCCGAAAAAAGTTAAAGTACAAACGTGCAAGCATACTAACCTAACCCTAGGTAAGGCATGTTAGAGCGAAAGACAGTAAACTCGAATGAGCCAAGAAAGAGCGGCGTGCGGGGCCGGTCGGAGCGCACACATCTCTCGGTGGCTGGCGGGCGAGAGAGTGCTGCGTCGCCGTCATCGGCGTCGAAAGAAGCAGAGCCGAAAAAAGTTAAAGTACAAACGTGCAAGCATACTAACCTAACCCTAGGTAAGGCATGTTAGAGCGAAAGACAGTAAACTCGAATGAGCCAAGAAAGAGCGGCGTGCGGGGCCGGTCGGAGCGCACACATCTCTCGGTGGCTGGCGGGCGAGAGAGTGCTGCGTCGCCGGCATCGGCGTCGAAAGAAGCCGAGCCGAAAAAAGTTAAAGTACAAACGTGCAAGCATACTAACCTAACCCTAGGTAAGGCATGTCAGAGCGAAAGACAGTAAACTCGAATTAGCCAAGAAAGAGCGGTGCGGCGCCGGTCGGAGCGCACCCTTTTCTCGGTGGCTGGCGGGCGAGAGAGTGCTGCGTCGCCGGCATCGGCGTCGAAAGAAGCCGAGCCGAAAAAAGTTAAAGTACAAACGTGCAAGCATACTAACCTAACCCTAGGTAAGGCATGTCAGAGCGAAAGACAGTAAATTCGAATGAGCCAAAAAAGAGCGGTGCGGGGCCGGTCGGAGCGCACACTTTTCTCGGTGGCTGGCGGGCGGGAGAGTGCTGCGTCGCCGGCATCGGCGTCGAAAGAAGCCGAGCCGAAAAAAGTTAAAGTACAAACGTGCAAGCATACTAACCTAACCCTAGGTGAGGCATGTTAGAGCGAAAGACAGTAAACTCGAATGAGCCAAGAAAGAGCGGTGCGGGGCCGGTCGGAGCGCACCCTTTTCTCGGTGGCTGGCGGGCGAGAGAGTGCTGCGTCGCCGGCATCGGCGTCGAAAGAAGCCGAGCCGAAAAAAGTTAAAGTACAAACGTGCAAGCATACTAACCTAACCCTAGGTAAGGCATGTTAGAGCGAAAGACAGTAAACTCGAATGAGCCAAGAAAGAGCGGCGTGCGGGGCCGGTCGGAGCGCACACATCTCTCGGTGGCTGGCGGGCGAGAGAGTGCTGCGTCGCCGGCATCGGCGTCGAAAGAAGCCGAGCCGAAAAAAGTTAAAGTACAAACGTGCAAGCATACTAACCTAACCCTAGGTAAGGCATATCAGAGCGAAAGACAGTAAACTCGAATGAGCCAAGAAAGAGCGGTGCGGGGCCGGTCGGAGCGCACCCTTTTCTCGGTGGCTGGCGGGCGAGAGAGTGCTGCGTCGCCGGCATCGGCGTCGAAAGAAGCCGAGCCGAAAAAAGTTAAAGTACAAACGTGCAAGCATACTAATTTAACCCTAGGTAAGGCATGTTAGAGCGAAAGACAGTAAACTCGAATGAGCCAAGAAAGAGCGGCGTGCGGGGCCGGTCGGAGCGCACACATCTCTCGGTGGCTGGCAGGCGAGAGAGTGCTGTGTCGCCGGCATCGGCGTCGAAAGAAGCCGAGCCGAAAAAAAGTTAAAGTACAAACGTGCAAGCATACTAACCTAACCCTAGGTAAGGCATGTTAGAGCGAAAGACAGTAAACTCGAATGAGCCAAGAAAGAGCGGCGTGCGGGGCCGGTCGGAGCGCACACATCTCTCGGTGGCTGGCGGGCGAGAGAGTGCTGCGTCGCCGGCATCGGCGTCGAAAGAAGCCGAGCCGAAAAAAGTTAAAGTACAAACGTGCAAGCATACTAACCTAACCCTAGGTAAGGCATGTTAGAGCGAAAGACAGTAAACTCGAATGAGCCAAGAAAGAGCGGCGTGCGGGGCCGGTCGGAGCGCACACATCTCTCGGTGGCTGGCGGGCGAGAGAGTGCTGCGTCGCCGGCATCGGCGTCGAAAGAAGCCGAGCCGAAAAAAGTTAAAGTACAAACGTGCAAGCATACTAACCTAACCCTAGGTAAGGCATGTCAGAGCGAAAGACAGTAAACTCGAATGAGCCAAGAAAGAGCGGTGCGGGGCCGGTCGGAGCGCACCCTTTTCTCGGTGGCTGGCGGGCGAGAGAGTGCTGCGTCGCCGGCATCGGCGTCGAAAGAAGCCGAGCCGAAAAAAGTTAAAGTACAAACGTGCAAGCATACTAACCTAACCCTAGGTAAGGCATGTCAGAGCGAAAGACAGTAAACTCGAATGAGCCAAAAAAGAGCGGTGCGGGGCCGGTCGGAGCGCACACTTTTCTCGGTGGCTGGCGGGCGGGAAAGTGCTGCGTCGCCGGCATCGGCGTCGAAAGAAGCCGAGCCGAAAAAAGTTAAAGTACAAACGTGCAAGCATACTAACCTAACCCTAGGTGAGGCATGTTAGAGCGAAAGACAGTAAACTCGAATGAGCCAAGAAAGAGCGGCGTGCGGGGCCGGTCGGAGCGCACACATCTCTCGGTGGCTGGCAGGCGAGAGAGTGCTGCGTCGCCGGCATCGGCGTCGAAAGAAGCCGAGCCGAAAAAAAGTTAAAGTACAAACGTGCAAGCATACTAACCTAACCCTAGGTAAGGCATGTTAGATCGAAAGACAGTAAACTCGAATGAGCCAAGAAAGAGCGGCGTGCGGGGCCGGTCGGAGCGCACACATCTCTCGGTGGCTGGCGGGCGAGAGAGTGCTGCGTCGCCGGCATCGGCGTCGAAAGAAGCCGAGCCGAAAAAAGTTAAAGTACAAACGTGCAAGCATACTAACCTAACCCTAGGTAAGGCATGTTAGAGCGAAAAACAGTAAACTCGAATGAGCCAAGAAAGAGCGGCGTGCGGGGCCGGTCGGAGCGCACACATCTCTCGGTGGCTGGCGGGCGAGAGAGTGCTGCGTCGCCGGCATCGGCGTCAAAAGAAGCCGAGCCGAAAAAAGTTAAAGTACAAACGTGCAAGCATACTAACCTAACCCTAGGTAAGGCATGTCAGAGCGAAATACAGTAAACTCGAATGAGCCAAGAAAGAGCGGTGCGGGGCCGGTCGGAGCGCACCCTTTTCTCGGTGGCTGGCGGGCGAGAGAGTGCTGCGTCGCCGGCATCGGCGTCGAAAGAAGCCGAGCCGAAAAAAGTTAAAGTACAAACGTGCAAGCATACTAACCTAACCCTAGGTAAGGCATGTTAGAGCGAAAGACAGTAAACTCGAATGAGCCAAGAAAGAGCGGCGTGCGGGGCCGGTCGGAGCGCACACATCTCTCGGTGGCTGGCGGGCGAGAGAGTGCTGCGTCGCCGGCATCGGCGTCGAAAGAAGCCGAGCCGAAAAAAGTTAAAGTACAAACGTGCAAGCATACTAACCTAACCCTAGGTAAGGCATGTTAGAGCGAAAGACAGTAAACTCGAATGAGCCAAGAAAGAGCGGCGTGCGGGGCCGGTCGGAGCGCACACATCTCTCGGTGGCTGGCGGGCGAGAGAGTGCTGCGTCGCCGGCATCGGCGTCGAAAGAAGCCGAGCCGAAAAATGTTAAAGTACAAACGTGCAAGCATACTAACCTAACCCTAGGTAAGGCATGTTAGAGCGAAAGACAGTAAACTCGAATGAGCCAAGAAAGAGCGGCGTGCGGGGCCGGTCGGAGCGCACACATCTCTCGGTGGCTGGCGGGCGAGAGAGTGCTGCGTCGCCGTCATCGGCGTCGAAAGAAGCAGAGCCGAAAAAAGTTAAAGTACAAACGTGCAAGCATACTAACCTAACCCTAGGTAAGGCATGTTAGAGCGAAAGACAGTAAACTCGAATGAGCCAAGAAAGAGCGGCGTGCGGGGCCGGTCGGAGCGCACACATCTCTCGGTGGCTGGCGGGCGAGAGAGTGCTGCGTCGCCGGCATCGGCGTCGAAAGAAGCCGAGCCGAAAAAAGTTAAAGTACAAACGTGCAAGCATACTAACCTAACCCTAGGTAAGGCATGTCAGAGCGAAAGACAGTAAACTCGAATGAGCCAAGAAAGAGCGGTGCGGGGCCGGTCGGAGCGCACCCTTTTCTCGGTGGCTGGCGGGCGAGAGAGTGCTGCGTCGCCGGCATCGGCGTCGAAAGAAGCCGAGCCGAAAAAAGTTAAAGTACAAACGTGCAAGCATATTAACCTAACCCTAGGTAAGGCATGTCAGAGCGAAAGACAGTAAACTCGAATGAGCCAAAAAAGAGCGGTGCGGGGCCGGTCGGAGCGCACACTTTTCTCGGTGGCTGGCGGGCGGGAGAGTGCTGCGTCGCCGGCATCGGCGTCGAAAGAAGCCGAGCCGAAAAAAGTTAAAGTACAAACGTGCAAGCATACTAACCTAACCCTAGGTGAGGCATGTTAGAGCGAAAGACAGTAAACTCGAATGAGCCAAGAAAGAGCGGTGCGGGGCCGGTCGGAGCGCACCCTTTTCTCGGTGGCTGGCGGGCGAGAGAGTGCTGCGTCGCCGGCATCGGCGTCGAAAGAAGCCGAGCCAAAAAAAGTTAAAGTACAAACGTGCAAGCATACTAACCTAACCCTAGGTAAGGCATGTTAGAGCGAAAGACAGTAAACTCGAATGAGCCAAGAAAGAGCGGCGTGCGGGGCCGGTCGGAGCGCACACATCTCTCGGTGGCTGGCGGGCGAGAGAGTGCTGCGTCGCCGGCATCGGCGTCGAAAGAAGCCGAGCCGAAAAAAGTTAAAGTACAAACGTGCAAGTATACTAACCTAACCCTAGGTAAGGCATATCAGAGCGAAAGACAGTAAACTCGAATGAGCCAAGAAAGAGCGGTGCGGTGCCGGTCGGAGCGCACCCTTTTCTCGGTGGCTGGCGGGCGAGAGAGTGCTGCGTCGCCGGCATCGGCGTCGAAAGAAGCCGAGCCGAAAAAAGTTAAAGTACAAACGTGCAAGCATACTAATTTAACCCTAGGTAAGGCATGTTAGAGCGAAAGACAGTAAACTCGAATGAGCCAAGAAAGAGCGGCGTGCGGGGCCGGTCGGAGCGCACACATCTCTCGGTGGCTGGCGGGCGAGAGAGTGCTGCGTCGCCGGCATCGGCGTCGAAAGAAGCCGAGCCGAAAAAAGTTAAAGTACAAACGTGCAAGCATACTAACCTAACCCTAGGTAAGGCATATCAGAGCGAAAGACAGTAAACTCGAATGAGCCAAGAAAGAGCGGCGTGCGGGGCCGGTCGGAGCGCACACATCTCTCGGTGGCTGGCGGGCGAGAGAGTGCTGCGTCGCCGTCATCGGCGTCGAAAGAAGCAGAGCCGAAAAAAGTTAAAGTACAAACGTGCAAGCATACTAACCTAACCCTAGGTAAGGCATGTTAGAGCGAAAGACAGTAAACTCGAATGAGCCAAGAAAGAGCGGCGTGCGGGGCCGGTCGGAGCGCACACATCTCTCGGTGGCTGGCGGGCGAGAGAGTGCTGCGTCGCCGGCATCGGCGTCGAAAGAAGCCGAGCCGAAAAAAGTTAAAGTACAAACGTGCAAGCATACTAATTTAACCCTAGGTAAGGCATGTTAGAGCGAAAGACAGTAAACTCGAATGAGTCAAGAAAGAGCGGCGTGCGGGGCCGGTCGGAGCGCACACATCTCTCGGTGGCTGGCGGGCGAGAGAGTGCTGCGTCGCCGGCATCGGCGTCGAAAGAAGCCGAGCCGAAAAAAGTTAAAGTACAAACGTGCAAGCATACTAACCTAACCCTAGGTAAGGCATGTTAGAGCGAAAGACAGTAAACTCGAATGAGCCAAGAAAGAGCGGCGTGCGGGGCCGGTCGGAGCGCACACATCTCTCGGTGGCTGGCGGGCGAGAGAGTGCTGCGTCGCCGTCATCGGCGTCGAAAGAAGCAGAGCCGAAAAAAGTTAAAGTACAAACGTGCAAGCATACTAACCTAACCCTAGGTAAGGCATGTTAGAGCGAAAGACAGTAAACTCGAATGAGCCAAGAAAGAGCGGCGTGCGGGGCCGGTCGGAGCGCACACATCTCTCGGTGGCTGGCGGGCGAGAGAGTGCTGCGTCGCCGGCATCGGCGTCGAAAGAAGCCGAGCCGAAAAAAGTTAAAGTACAAACGTGCAAGCATACTAACCTAACCCTAGGTAAGGCATGTCAGAGCGAAAGACAGTAAACTCGAATGAGCCAAGAAAGAGCGGTGCGGGGCCGGTCGGAGCGCACCCTTTTCTCGGTGGCTGGCGGGCGAGAGAGTGCTGCGTCGCCGGCATCGGCGTCGAAAGAAGCCGAGCCGAAAAAAGTTAAAGTACAAACGTGCAAGCATACTAACCTAACCCTAGGTAAGGCATGTCAGAGCGAAAGACAGTAAACTCGAATGAGCCAAAAAAGAGCGGTGCGGGGCCGGTCGGAGCGCACACTTTTCTCGGTGGCTGGCGGGCGGGAGAGTGCTGCGTCGCCGGCATCGGCGTCGAAAGAAGCCGAGCCGAAAAAAGTTAAAGTACAAACGTGCAAGCATACTAACCTAACCCTAGGTGAGGCATGTTAGAGTACAAACGTGCAAGCATACTAATTTAACCCTAGGTAAGGCATGTTAGAGCGAAAGACAGTAAACTCGAATGAGCCAAGAAAGAGCGGCGTGCGGGGCCGGTCGGAGCGCACACATCTCTCGGTGGCTGGCAGGCGAGAGAGTGCTGCGTCGCCGGCATCGGCGTCGAAAGAAGCCGAGCCGAAAAAAAGTTAAAGTACAAACGTGCAAGCATACTAACCTAACCCTAGGTAAGGCATGTTAGAGCGAAAGACAGTAAACTCGAATGAGCCAAGAAAGAGCGGCGTGCGGGCCGGTCGGAGCGCACACATCTCTCGGTGGCTGGCGGGCGAGAGAGTGCTGCGTCGCCGGCATCGGCGTCGAAAGAAGCCGAGCCGAAAAAAGTTAAAGTACAAACGTGCAAGCATACTAACCTAACCCTAGGTAAGGCATGTTAGAGCGAAAGACAGTAAACTCGAATGAGCCAAGAAAGAGCGGCGTGCGGGGCCGGTCGGAGCGCACACATCTCTCGGTGGCTGGCGGGCGAGAGAGTGCTGCGTCGCCGGCATCGGCGTCGAAAGAAGCCGAGCCGAAAAAAGTTAAAGTACAAACGTGCAAGCATACTAACCTAACCCTAGGTAAGGCATGTCAGAGCGAAAGACAGTAAACTCGAATGAGCCAAGAAAGAGCGGTGCGGGGCCGGTCGGAGCGCACCCTTTTCTCGGTGGCTGGCGGGCGAGAGAGTGCTGCGTCGCCGGCATCGGCGTCGAAAGAAGCCGAGCCGAAAAAAGTTAAAGTACAAACGTGCAAGCATACTAACCTAACCCTAGGTAAGGCATGTCAGAGCGAAAGACAGTAAACTCGAATGAGCCAAAAAAGAGCGGTGCGGGGCCGGTCGGAGCGCACACTTTTCTCGGTGGCTGGCGGGCGGGAGAGTGCTGCGTCGCCGGCATCGGCGTCGAAAGAAGCCGAGCCGAAAAAAGTTAAAGTACAAACGTGCAAGCATACTAACCTAACCCTAGGTGAGGCATGTTAGAGCGAAAGACAGTAAACTCGAATGAGCCAAGAAAGAGCGGTGCGGGGCCGGTCGGAGCGCACCCTTTTCTCGGTGGCTGGCGGGCGAGAGAGTGCTGCGTCGCCGGCATCGGCGTCGAAAGAAGCCGAGCCGAAAAAAGTTAAAGTACAAACGTGCAAGCATACTAACCTAACCCTAGGTAAGGCATGTTAGAGCGAAAGACAGTAAACTCGAATGAGCCAAGAAAGAGCGGCGTGCGGGGCCGGTCGGAGCGCACACATCTCTCGGTGGCTGGCAGGCGAGAGAGTGCTGCGTCGCCGGCATCGGCGTCGAAAGAAGCCGAGCCGAAAAAAAGTTAAAGTACAAACGTGCAAGCATACTAACCTAAGCCTAGGTAAGGCATGTTAGAGCGAAAGACAGTAAACTCGTATGAGCCAAGAAAGAGCGGCGTGCGGGGCCGGTCGGAGCGCACACATCTCTCGGTGGCTGGCGGGCGAGAGAGTGCTGCGTCGCCGGCATCGGCGTCGAAAGAAGCCGAGCCGAAAAAAGTTAAAGTACAAACGTGCAAGCATACTAACCTAACCCTAGGTAAGGCATGTTAGAGCGAAAGACAGTAAACTCGAATGAGCCAAGAAAGAGCGACGTGCGGGGCCGGTCGGAGCGCACACATCTCTCGGTGGCTGGCGGGCGAGAGAGTGCTGCGTCGCCGGCATCGGCGTCGAAAGAAGCCGAGCCGAAAAAAGTTAAAGTACAAACGTGCAAGCATACTAACCTAACCCTAGGTAAGGCATGTCAGAGCGAAAGACAGTAAACTCGAATGAGCCAAGAAAGAGCGGTGCGGGGCCGGTCGGAGCGCACCCTTTTCTCGGTGGCTGGCGGGCGAGAGAGTGCTGCGTCGCCGGCATCGGCGTCGAAAGAAGCCGAGCCGAAAAAAGTTAAAGTACAAACGTGCAAGCATACTAACCTAACCCTAGGTAAGGCATGTCAGAGCGAAAGACAGTAAACTCGAATGAGCCAAAAAAGAGCGGTGCGGGGCCGGTCGGAGCGCACACTTTTCTCGGTGGCTGGCGGGCGGGAGAGTGCTGCGTCGCCGGCATCGGCGTCGAAAGAAGCCGAGCCGAAAAAAGTTAAAGTACAAACGTGCAAGCATACTAACCTAACCCTAGGTGAGGCATGTTAGAGCGAAAGACAGTAAACTCGAATGAGCCAAGAAAGAGCGGTGCGGGGCCGGTCGGAGCGCACCCTTTTCTCGGTGGCTGGCGGGCGAGAGAGTGCTGCGTCGCCGGCATCGGCGTCGAAAGAAGCCGAGCCGAAAAAAGTTAAAGTACAAACGTGCAAGCATACTAACCTAACCCTAGGTAAGGCATGTTAGAGCGAAAGACAGTAAACTCGAATGAGCCAAGAAAGAGCGGCGTGCGGGGCCGGTCGGAGCGCACACATCTCTCGGTGGCTGGCGGGCGAGAGAGTGCTGCGTCGCCGGCATCGGCGTCGAAAGAAGCCGAGCCGAAAAAAGTTAAAGTACAAACGTGCAAGCATACTAACCTAACCCTAGGTAAGGCATATCAGAGCGAAAGACAGTAAACTCGAATGAGCCAAGAAAGAGCGGTGCGGGGCCGGTCGGAGCGCACCCTTTTCTCGGTGGCTGGCGGGCGAGAGAGTGCTGCGTCGCCGGCATCGGCGTCGAAAGAAGCCGAGCCGAAAAAAGTTAAAGTACAAACGTGCAAGCATACTAATTTAACCCTAGGTAAGGCATGTTAGAGCGAAAGACAGTAAACTCGAATGAGCCAAGAAAGAGCGGCGTGCGGGGCCGGTCGGAGCGCACACATCTCTCGGTGGCTGGCAGGCGAGAGAGTGCTGCGTCGCCGGCATCGGCGTCGAAAGAAGCCGAGCCGAAAAAAAGTTAAAGTACAAACGTGCAAGCATACTAACCTAACCCTAGGTAAGGCATGTTAGAGCGAAAGACAGTAAACTCGAATGAGCCAAGAAAGAGCGGCGTGCGGGGCCGGTCGGAGCGCACACATCTCTCGGTGGCTGGCGGGCGAGAGAGTGCTGCGTCGCCGGCATCGGCGTCGAAAGAAGCCGAGCCGAAAAAAGTTAAAGTACAAACGTGCAAGCATACTAACCTAACCCTAGGTAAGGCATGTTAGAGCGAAAAACAGTAAACTCGAATGAGCCAAGAAAGAGCGGCGTGCGGGGCCGGTCGGAGCGCACACATCTCTCGGTGGCTGGCAGGCGAGAGAGTGCTGCGTCGCCGGCATCGGCGTCGAAAGAAGCCGAGCCGAAAAAAAGTTAAAGTACAAACGTGCAAGCATACTAACCTAACCCTAGGTAAGGCATGTTAGAGCGAAAGACAGTAAACTCGAATGAGCCAAGAAAGAGCAGCGTGCGGGGCCGGTCGGAGCGCACACATCTCTCGGTGGCTGGCGGGCGAGAGAGTGCTGCGTCGCCGGCATCGGCGTCGAAAGAAGCCGAGCCGAAAAAAGTTAAAGTACAAACGTGCAAGCATACTAACCTAACCCTAGGTAAGGCATGTCAGAGCGAAAGACAGTAAACTCGAATGAGCCAAAAAAGAGCGGTGCGGGGCCGGTCGGAGCGCACACTTTTCTCGGTGGCTGGCGGGCGGGAGAGTGCTGCGTCGCCGGCATCGGCGTCGAAAGAAGCCGAGCCGAAAAAAGTTAAAGTACAAACGTGCAAGCATACTAACCTAACCCTAGGTGAGGCATGTTAGAGCGAAAGACAGTAAACTCGAATGAGCCAAGAAAGAGCGGTGCGGGGCCGGTCGGAGCGCACCCTTTTCTCGGTGGCTGGCGGGCGAGAGAGTGCTGCGTCGCCGGCATCGGCGTCGAAAGAAGCCGAGCCGAAAAAAGTTAAAGTACAAACGTGCAAGCATACTAACCTAACCCTAGGTAAGGCATGTCAGAGCGAAAGACAGTAAACTCGAATGAGCCAAGAAAGAGCGGTGCGGGGCCGGTCGGAGCGCACCCTTTTCTCGGTGGCTGGCGGGCGAGAGAGTGCTGCGTCGCCGGCATCGGCGTCGAAAGAAGCCGAGCCGAAAAAAGTTAAAGTACAAACGTGCAAGCATACTAACCTAACCCTAGGTAAGGCATATCAGAGCGAAAGACAGTAAACTCGAATGAGCCAAGAAAGAGCGGTGCGAGGCCGGTCGGAGCGCACCCTTTTCTCGGTGGCTGGCGGGCGAGAGAGTGCTGCGTCGCCGGCATCGGCGCCGAAAGAAGCCGAGCCGAAAAAAGTTAAAGTACAAACGTGCAAGCATACTAACCTAACCCTAGGTAAGGCATGTTAGAGCGAAAGACAGTAAACTCGAATGAGCCAAGAAAGAGCGGCGTGCGGGGCCGGTCGGAGCGCACACATCTCTCGGTGGCTGGCGGGCGAGAGAGTGCTGCGTCGCCGGCATCGGCGTCGAAAGAAGCCGAGCCGAAAAAAGTTAAAGTACAAACGTGCAAGCATACTAACCTAACCCTAGGTAAGGCATGTTAGAGCGAAAAACAGTAAACTCGAATGAGCCAAGAAAGAGCGGCGTGCGGGGCCGGTCGGAGCGCACACATCTCTCGGTGGCTGGCGGGCGAGAGAGTGCTGCGTCGCCGGCATCGGCGTCGAAAGAAGCCGAGCCGAAAAAAGTTAAAGTACAAACGTGCAAGCATACTAACCTAACCCTAGGTAAGGCATGTCAGAGCGAAAGACAGTAAACTCGAATGAGCCAAGAAAGAGCGGTGCGGGGCCGGTCGGAGCGCACCCTTTTCTCGGTGGCTGGCGGGCGAGAGAGTGCTGCGTCGCCGGCATCGGCGTCGAAAGAAGCCGAGCCGAAAAAAGTTAAAGTACAAACGTGCAAGCATACTAACCTAACCCTAGGTAAGGCATGTTAGAGCGAAAGACAGTAAACTCGAATGAGCCAAGAAAGAGCGGCGTGCGGGGCCGGTCGGAGCGCACACATCTCTCGGTGGCTGGCGGGCGAGAGAGTGCTGCGTCGCCGTCATCGGCGTCGAAAGAAGCAGAGCCGAAAAAAGTTAAAGTACAAACGTGCAAGCATACTAACCTAACCCTAGGTAAGGCATGTTAGAGCGAAAGACAGTAAACTCGAATGAGCCAAAAAAGAGCGGTGCGGGGCCGGTCGGAGCGCACACTTTTCTCGGTGGCTGGCGGGCGGGAGAGTGCTGCGTCGCCGGCATCGGCGTCGAAAGAAGCCGAGCCGAAAAAAGTTAAAGTACAAACGTGCAAGCATACTAACCTAACCCTAGGTGAGGCATGTTAGAGCGAAAGACAGTAAACTCGAATGAGCCAAGAAAGAGCGGTGCGGGGCCGGTCGGAGCGCACCCTTTTCTCGGTGGCTGGCGGGCGAGAGAGTGCTGCGTCGCCGGCATCGGCGTCGAAAGAAGCCGAGCCGAAAAAAGTTAAAGTACAAACGTGCAAGCATACTAACCTAACCCTAGGTAAGGCATGTTAGAGCGAAAGACAGTAAACTCGAATGAGCCAAGAAAGAGCGGCGTGCGGGGCCGGTCGGAGCGCACACATCTCTCGGTGGCTGGCGGGCGAGAGAGTGCTGCGTCGCCGGCATCGGCGTCGAAAGAAGCCGAGCCGAAAAAAGTTAAAGTACAAACGTGCAAGCATACTAACCTAACCCTAGGTAAGGCATGTCAGAGCGAAAGACAGTAAACTCGAATGAGCCAAGAAAGAGCGGTGCGGGGCGCACCCTTTTCTCGGTGGCTGGCGGGCGAGAGAGTGCTGCGTCGCCGGCATCGGCGTCGAAAGAAGCCGAGCCGAAAAAAGTTAAAGTACAAACGTGCAAGCATACTAACCTAACCCTAGGTAAGGCATGTCAGAGCGAAAGACAGTAAACTCGAAATAGCCAAAAAAGAGCGGTGCCGGGCCGGTCGGAGCGCACACTTTTCTCGGTGGCTGGCGGGCGGGAGAGTGCTGCGTCGCCGGCATCGGCGTCGAAAGAAGCCGAGCCGAAAAAAGTTAAAGTACAAACGTGCAAGCATACTAACCTAACCCTAGGTGAGGCATGTTAGATCGAAAGACAGTAAACTCGAATGAGCCAAGAAAGAGCGGTGCGGGGCCGGTCGGAGCGCACCCTTTTCTCGGTGGCTGGCGGGCGAGAGAGTGCTGCGTCGCCGGCATCGGCGTCGAAAGAAGCCGAGCCGAAAAAAGTTAAAGTACAAACGTGCAAGCATACTAACCTAACCCTAGGTAAGGCATGTTAGAGCGAAAGACAGTAAACTCGAATGAGCCAAGAAAGAGCGGCGTGCGGGGCCGGTCGGAGCGCACACATCTCTCGGTGGCTGGCGGGCGAGAGAGTGCTGCGTCGCCGGCATCGGCGTCGAAAGAAGCCGAGCCGAAAAAAGTTAAAGTACAAACGTGCAAGCATACTAACCTAACCCTAGGTAAGGCATGTTAGAGCGAAAGACAGTAAACTCGAATGAGCCAAGAAAGAGCGGCGTGCGGGGCCGGTCGGAGCGCACACATCTCTCGGTGGCTGGCAGGCGAGAGAGTGCTGCGTCGCCGGCATCGGCGTCGAAAGAAGCCGAGCCGAAAAAAGTTAAAGTACAAACGTGCAAGCATACTAACCTAACCCTAGGTAAGGCATATCAGAGCGAAAGACAGTAAACTCGAGGGAGCCAAGAAAGAGCGGTGCGGGGCCGGTCGGAGCGCACCCTTTTCTCGGTGGCTGGCGGGCGAGAGAGTGCTGCGTCGCCGGCATCGGCGTCGAAAGAAGCCGAGCCGAAAAAAAGTTAAAGTACAAACGTGCAAGCATACTAACCTAACCCTAGGTAAGGCATGTTAGAGCGAAAGACAGTAAACTCGAATGAGCCAAGAAAGAGCGGCGTGCGGGGCCGGTCGGAGCGCACACATCTCTCGGTGGCTGGCGGGCGAGAGAGTGCTGCGTCGCCGGCATCGGCGTCGAAAGAAGCCGAGCCGAAAAAAGTTAAAGTACAAACGTGCAAGCATACTAACCTAACCCTAGGTAAGGCATGTTAGAGCGAAAAACAGTAAACTCGAATGAGCCAAGAAAGAGCGGCGTGCGGGGCCGGTCGGAGCGCACACATCTCTCGGTGGCTGGCGGGCGAGAGAGTGCTGCGTCGCCGGCATCGGCGTCGAAAGAAGCAGAGCCGAAAAAAGTTAAAGTACAAACGTGCAAGCATACTAACCTAACCCTAGGTAAGGCATGTCAGAGCGAAAGACAGTAAACTCGAATGAGCCAAGAAAGAGCGGTGCGGGGCCGGTCGGAGCGCACCCTTTTCTCGGTGGCTGACGGGCGAGAGAGTGCTGCGTCGCCGGCATCGGCGTCGAAAGAAGCCGAGCCGAAAGAAGTTAAAGTACAAACGTGCAAGCATACTAACCTAACCCTAGGTAAGGCATGTCAGAGCGAAAGACAGTAAACTCGAATGAGCCAAGAAAGAGCGGTGCGGGGCCGGTCGGAGCGCACCCTTTTCTCGGTGGCTGGCGGGCGAGAGAGTGCTGCGTCGCCGGCATCGGCGTCGAAAGAAGCCGAGCCGAAAAAAGTTAAAGTACAAACGTGCAAGCATACTAACCTAACCCTAGGTAAGGCATGTTAGAGCGAAAGACAGTAAACTCGAATGAGCCAAGAAAGAGCGGCGTGCGGGGCCGGTCGGAGCGCACACATCTCTCGGTGGCTGGCGGGCGAGAGAGTGCTGCGTCGCCGGCATCGGCGTCGAAAGAAGCCGAGCCGAAAAAAGTTAAAGTACAAACGTGCAAGCATACTAACCTAACCCTAGGTAAGGCATGTCAGAGCGAAAGACAGTAAACTCGAATGAGCCAAGAAAGAGCGGTGCGGGGCGCACCCTTTTCTCGGTGGCTGGCGGGCGAGAGAGTGCTGCGTCGCCGGCATCGGCGTCGAAAGAAGCCGAGCCGAAAAAAGTTAAAGTACAAACGTGCAAGCATACTAACCTAACCCTAGGTAAGGCATGTCAGAGCGAAAGACAGTAAACTCGAAATAGCCAAAAAAGAGCGGTGCCGGGCCGGTCGGAGCGCACACTTTTCTCGGTGGCTGGCGGGCGGGAGAGTGCTGCGTCGCCGGCATCGGCGTCGAAAGAAGCCGAGCCGAAAAAAGTTAAAGTACAAACGTGCAAGCATACTAACCTAACCCTAGGTGAGGCATGTTAGATCGAAAGACAGTAAACTCGAATGAGCCAAGAAAGAGCGGTGCGGGGCCGGTCGGAGCGCACCCTTTTCTCGGTGGCTGGCGGGCGAGAGAGTGCTGCGTCGCCGGCATCGGCGTCGAAAGAAGCCGAGCCGAAAAAAGTTAAAGTACAAACGTGCAAGCATACTAACCTAACCCTAGGTAAGGCATGTTAGAGCGAAAGACAGTAAACTCGAATGAGCCAAGAAAGAGCGGCGTGCGGGGCCGGTCGGAGCGCACACATCTCTCGGTGGCTGGCGGGCGAGAGAGTGCTGCGTCGCCGGCATCGGCGTCGAAAGAAGCCGAGCCGAAAAAAGTTAAAGTACAAACGTGCAAGCATACTAACCTAACCCTAGGTAAGGCATGTTAGAGCGAAAGACAGTAAACTCGAATGAGCCAAGAAAGAGCGGCGTGCGGGGCCGGTCGGAGCGCACACATCTCTCGGTGGCTGGCAGGCGAGAGAGTGCTGCGTCGCCGGCATCGGCGTCGAAAGAAGCCGAGCCGAAAAAAGTTAAAGTACAAACGTGCAAGCATACTAACCTAACCCTAGGTAAGGCATATCAGAGCGAAAGACAGTAAACTCGAGGGAGCCAAGAAAGAGCGGTGCGGGGCCGGTCGGAGCGCACCCTTTTCTCGGTGGCTGGCGGGCGAGAGAGTGCTGCGTCGCCGGCATCGGCGTCGAAAGAAGCCGAGCCGAAAAAAAGTTAAAGTACAAACGTGCAAGCATACTAACCTAACCCTAGGTAAGGCATGTTAGAGCGAAAGACAGTAAACTCGAATGAGCCAAGAAAGAGCGGCGTGCGGGGCCGGTCGGAGCGCACACATCTCTCGGTGGCTGGCGGGCGAGAGAGTGCTGCGTCGCCGGCATCGGCGTCGAAAGAAGCCGAGCCGAAAAAAGTTAAAGTACAAACGTGCAAGCATACTAACCTAACCCTAGGTAAGGCATGTTAGAGCGAAAAACAGTAAACTCGAATGAGCCAAGAAAGAGCGGCGTGCGGGGCCGGTCGGAGCGCACACATCTCTCGGTGGCTGGCGGGCGAGAGAGTGCTGCGTCGCCGGCATCGGCGTCGAAAGAAGCAGAGCCGAAAAAAGTTAAAGTACAAACGTGCAAGCATACTAACCTAACCCTAGGTAAGGCATGTCAGAGCGAAAGACAGTAAACTCGAATGAGCCAAGAAAGAGCGGTGCGGGGCCGGTCGGAGCGCACCCTTTTCTCGGTGGCTGGCGGGCGAGAGAGTGCTGCGTCGCCGGCATCGGCGTCGAAAGAAGCCGAGCCGAAAGAAGTTAAAGTACAAACGTGCAAGCATACTAACCTAACCCTAGGTAAGGCATGTCAGAGCGAAAGACAGTAAACTCGAATGAGCCAAGAAAGAGCGGTGCGGGGCCGGTCGGAGCGCACCCTTTTCTCGGTGGCTGGCGGGCGAGAGAGTGCTGCGTCGCCGGCATCGGCGTCGAAAGAAGCCGAGCCGAAAAAAGTTAAAGTACAAACGTGCAAGCATACTAACCTAACCCTAGGTAAGGCATGTTAGAGCGAAAGACAGTAAACTCGAATGAGCCAAGAAAGAGCGGCGTGCGGGGCCGGTCGGAGCGCACACATCTCTCGGTGGCTGGCGGGCGAGAGAGTGCTGCGTCGCCGGCATCGGCGTCGAAAGAAGCCGAGCCGAAAAAAGTTAAAGTACAAACGTGCAAGCATACTAACCTAACCCTAGGTAAGGCATGTTAGAGCGAAAGACAGTAAACTCGAATGAGCCAAGAAAGAGCGGCGTGCGGGGCCGGTCGGAGCGCACACATCTCTCGGTGGCTGGCGGGCGAGAGAGTGCTGCGTCGCCGTCATCGGCGTCGAAAGAAGCAGAGCCGAAAAAAGTTAAAGTACAAACGTGCAAGCATACTAACCTAACCCTAGGTAAGGCATGTTAGAGCGAAAAACAGTAAACTCGAATGAGCCAAGAAAGAGCGGCGTGCGGGGCCGGTCGGAGCGCACACATCTCTCGGTGGCTGGCGGGCGAGAGAGTGCTGCGTCGCCGGCATCGGCGTCGAAAGAAGCCGAGCCGAAAAAAGTTAAAGTACAAACGTGCAAGCATACTAACCTAACCCTAGGTAAGGCATGTCAGAGCGAAAGACAGTAAACTCGAATGAGCCAAGAAAGAGCGGTGCGGGGCCGGTCGGAGCGCACCCTTTTCTCGGTGGCTGGCGGGCGAGAGAGTGCTGCGTCGCCGGCATCGGCGTCGAAAGAAGCCGAGCCGAAAAAAGTTAAAGTACAAACGTGCAAGCATACTAACCTAACCCTAGGTAAGGCATGTCAGAGCAAAAGACAGTAAACTCGAATGAGCCAAAAAAGAGCGGTGCGGGGCCGGTCGGAGCGCACCCTTTTCTCGGTGGCTGGCGGGCGGGAGAGTGCTGCGTCGCCGGCATCGGCGTCGAAAGAAGCCGAGCCGAAAATAGTTAAAGTACAAACGTGCAAGCATACTAACCTAACCCTAGGTGAGGCATGTTAGAGCGAAAGACAGTAAACTCGAATGAGCCAAGAAAGAGCGGTGCGGGGCCGGTCGGAGCGCACCCTTTTCTCGGTGGCTGGCGGGCGAAAGAGTGCTGCGTCGCCGGCATCGGCGTCGAAAGAAGCCGAGCCGAAAAAAGTTAAAGTACAAACGTGCAAGCATACTAACCTAACCCTAGGTAAGGCATATCAGAGCGAAAGACAGTAAACTCGAATGAGCCAAGAAAGAGCGGTGCGGGGCCGGTCGGAGCGCACCCTTTTCTCGGTGGCTGGCGGGCGAGAGAGTGCTGCGTCGCCGGCATCGGCGTCGAAAGAAGCCGAGCCGAAAAAAGTTAAAGTACAAACGTGCAAGCATACTAATTTAACCCTAGGTAAGGCATGTTAGAGCGAAAGACAGTAAACTCGAATGAGCCAAGAAAGAGCGGTGTGCGGGGCCGGTCGGAGCGCACACATCTCTCGGTGGCTGGCAGGCGAGAGAGTGCTGCGTCGCCGGCATCGGCGTCGAAAGAAGCCGAGCCGAAAAAAAGTTAAAGTACAAACGTGCAAGCATACTAACCTAACCCTAGGTAAGGCATGTTAGAGCGAAAGACAGTAAACTCGAATGAGCCAAGAAAGAGCGGCGTGCGGGGCCGGTCGGAGCGCACACATCTCTCGGTGGCTGGCGGGCGAGAGAGTGCTGCGTCGCCGGCATCGGCGTCGAAAGAAGCCGAGCCGAAAAAAGTTAAAGTACAAACGTGCAAGCATACTAACCTAACCCTAGGTAAGGCATGTCAGAGCGAAAGACAGTAAACTCGAATGAGCCAAGAAAGAGCGGCGTGCGGGGCCGGTCGGAGCGCACCCTTTTCTCGGTGGCTGGCGGGCGAGAGAGTGCTGCGTCGCCGGCATCGGCGTCGAAAGAAGCCGAGCCGAAAAAAGTTAAAGTACAAACGTGCAAGCATACTAACCTAACCCTAGGTAAGGCATGTCAGAGCGAAAGACAGTAAACTCAAATGAGCCAAAAAAGAGCGGTGCGGGGCCGGTCGGAGCGCACACTTTTCTCGGTGGCTGGCGGGCGGGAGAGTGCTGCGTCGCCGGCATCGGCGTCGAAAGAAGCCGAGCCGAAAAAAAGTTAAAGTACAAACGTGCAAGCATACTAACCTAACCCTAGGTAAGGCATGTTAGAGCGAAAGACAGTAAACTCGAATGAGCCAAGAAAGAGCGGCGTGCGGGGCCGGTCGGAGCGCACACATCTCTCGGTGGCTGGCGGGCGAGAGAGTGCTGCGTCGCCGGCATCGGCGTCGAAAGAAGCCGAGCCGAAAAAAGTTAAAGTACAAACGTGCAAGCATACTAACCTAACCCTAGGTAAGGCATGTTAGAGCGAAAGACAGTAAACTCGAATGAGCCAAGAAAGAGCGGCGTGCGGGGCCGGTCGGAGCGCACACATCTCTCGGTGGCTGGCGGGCGAGAGAGTGCTGCGTCGCCGGCATCGGCGTCGAAAGAAGCCGAGCCGAAAAAAGTTAAAGTACAAACGTGCAAGCATACTAACCTAACCCTAGGTAAGGCATGTTAGAGCGAAAAACAGTAAACTCGAATGAGCCAAGAAAGAGCGGCGTGCGGGGCCGGTCGGAGCGCACACATCTCTCGGTGGCTGGCGGGCGAGAGAGTGCTGCGTCGCCGGCATCGGCGTCGAAAGAAGCAGAGCCGAAAAAAGTTAAAGTACAAACGTGCAAGCATACTAACCTAACCCTAGGTAAGGCATGTCAGAGCGAAAGACAGTAAACTCGAATGAGCCAAGAAAGAGCGGTGCGGGGCCGGTCGGAGCGCACCCTTTTCTCGGTGGCTGACGGGCGAGAGAGTGCTGCGTCGCCGGCATCGGCGTCGAAAGAAGCCGAGCCGAAAGAAGTTAAAGTACAAACGTGCAAGCATACTAACCTAACCCTAGGTAAGGCATGTCAGAGCGAAAGACAGTAAACTCGAATGAGCCAAGAAAGAGCGGTGCGGGGCCGGTCGGAGCGCACCCTTTTCTTGGTGGCTGGCGGGCGAGAGAGTGCTGCGTCGCCGGCATCGGCGTCGAAAGAAGCCGAGCCGAAAAAAGTTAAAGTACGAACGTGCAAGCATACTAACCTAACCCTAGGTAAGGCATGTTAGAGCGAAAGACAGTAAACTCGAATGAGCCAAGAAAGAGCGGCGTGCGGGGCCGGTCGGAGCGCACACATCTCTCGGTGGCTGGCGGGCGAGAGAGTGCTGCGTCGCCGGCATCGGCGTCGAAAGAAGCCGAGCCGAAAAAAGTTAAAGTACAAACGTGCAAGCATACTAACCTAACCCTAGGTAAGGCATGTCAGAGCGAAAGACAGTAAACTCGAATGAGCCAAGAAAGAGCGGCGTGCGGGGCCGGTCGGAGCGCACCCTTTTCTCGGTGGCTGGCGGGCGAGAGAGTGCTGCGTCGCCGGCATCGGCGTCGAAAGAAGCCGAGCCGAAAAAAGTTAAAGTACAAACGTGCAAGCATACTAACCTAACCCTAGGTAAGGCATGTCAGAGCGAAAGACAGTAAACTCAAATGAGCCAAAAAAGAGCGGTGCGGGGCCGGTCGGAGCGCACACTTTTCTCGGTGGCTGGCGGGCGGGAGAGTGCTGCGTCGCCGGCATCGGCGTCGAAAGAAGCCGAGCCGAAAAAAAGTTAAAGTACAAACGTGCAAGCATACTAACCTAACCCTAGGTAAGGCATGTTAGAGCGAAAGACAGTAAACTCGAATGAGCCAAGAAAGAGCGGCGTGCGGGGCCGGTCGGAGCGCACACATCTCTCGGTGGCTGGCGGGCGAGAGAGTGCTGCGTCGCCGGCATCGGCGTCGAAAGAAGCCGAGCCGAAAAAAGTTAAAGTACAAACGTGCAAGCATACTAACCTAACCCTAGGTAAGGCATGTTAGAGCGAAAGACAGTAAACTCGAATGAGCCAAGAAAGAGCGGCGTGCGGGGCCGGTCGGAGCGCACACATCTCTCGGTGGCTGGCGGGCGAGAGAGTGCTGCGTCGCCGGCATCGGCGTCGAAAGAAGCCGAGCCGAAAAAAGTTAAAGTACAAACGTGCAAGCATACTAACCTAACCCTAGGTAAGGCATGTTAGAGCGAAAAACAGTAAACTCGAATGAGCCAAGAAAGAGCGGCGTGCGGGGCCGGTCGGAGCGCACACATCTCTCGGTGGCTGGCGGGCGAGAGAGTGCTGCGTCGCCGGCATCGGCGTCGAAAGAAGCAGAGCCGAAAAAAGTTAAAGTACAAACGTGCAAGCATACTAACCTAACCCTAGGTAAGGCATGTCAGAGCGAAAGACAGTAAACTCGAATGAGCCAAGAAAGAGCGGTGCGGGGCCGGTCGGAGCGCACCCTTTTCTCGGTGGCTGACGGGCGAGAGAGTGCTGCGTCGCCGGCATCGGCGTCGAAAGAAGCCGAGCCGAAAGAAGTTAAAGTACAAACGTGCAAGCATACTAACCTAACCCTAGGTAAGGCATGTCAGAGCGAAAGACAGTAAACTCGAATGAGCCAAGAAAGAGCGGTGCGGGGCCGGTCGGAGCGCACCCTTTTCTCGGTGGCTGGCGGGCGAGAGAGTGCTGCGTCGCCGGCATCGGCGTCGAAAGAAGCCGAGCCGAAAAAAGTTAAAGTACAAACGTGCAAGCATACTAACCTAACCCTAGGTAAGGCATGTTAGAGCGAAAGACAGTAAACTCGAATGAGCCAAGAAAGAGCGGCGTGCGGGGCCGGTCGGAGCGCACACATCTCTCGGTGGCTGGCGGGCGAGAGAGTGCTGCGTCGCCGGCATCGGCGTCGAAAGAAGCCGAGCCGAAAAAAGTTAAAGTACAAACGTGCAAGCATACTAACCTAACCCTAGGTAAGGCATGTCAGAGCGAAAGACAGTAAACTCGAATGAGCCAAGAAAGAGCGGCGTGCGGGGCCGGTCGGAGCGCACCCTTTTCTCGGTGGCTGGCGGGCGAGAGAGTGCTGCGTCGCCGGCATCGGCGTCGAAAGAAGCCGAGCCGAAAAAAGTTAAAGTACAAACGTGCAAGCATACTAACCTAACCCTAGGTAAGGCATGTCAGAGCGAAAGACAGTAAACTCGAATGAGCCAAGAAAGAGCGGCGTGCGGGGCCGGTCGGAGCGCACCCTTTTCTCGGTGGCTGGCGGGCGAGAGAGTGCTGCGTCGCCGGCATCGGCGTCGAAAGAAGCCGAGCCGAAAAAAGTTAAAGTACAAACGTGCAAGCATACTAACCTAACCCTAGGTAAGGCATGTCAGAGCGAAAGACAGTAAACTCGAATGAGCCAAGAAAGAGCGGCGTGCGGGGCCGGTCGGAGCGCACCCTTTTCTCGGTGGCTGGCGGGCGAGAGAGTGCTGCGTCGCGGGCATCGGCGTCGAAAGAAGCCGAGCCGAAAAAAGTTAAAGTACAAACGTGCAAGCATACTAACCTAACCCTAGGTAAGGCATGTTAGAGCGAAAGACAGTAAACTCGAATGAGCCAAGAAAGAGCGGCGTGCGGGGCCGGTCGGAGCGCACACATCTCTCGGTGGCTGGCGGGCGAGAGAGTGCTGCGTCGCCGGCATCGGCGTCGAAAGAAGCCGAGCCGAAAAAAGTTAAAGTACAAACGTGCAAGCATACTAACCTAACCCTAGGTAAGGCATGTCAGAGCGAAAGACAGTAAACTCGAATGAGCCAAGAAAGAGCGGCGTGCGGGGCCGGTCGGAGCGCACCCTTTTCTCGGTGGCTGGCGGGCGAGAGAGTGCTGCGTCGCCGGCATCGGCGTCGAAAGAAGCCGAGCCGAAAAAAGTTAAAGTACAAACGTGCAAGCATACTAACCTAACCCTAGGTAAGGCATGTCAGAGCGAAAGACAGTAAACTCAAATGAGCCAAAAAAGAGCGGTGCGGGGCCGGTCGGAGCGCACACTTTTCTCGGTGGCTGGCGGGCGGGAGAGTGCTGCGTCGCCGGCATCGGCGTCGAAAGAAGCCGAGCCGAAAAAAAGTTAAAGTACAAACGTGCAAGCATACTAACCTAACCCTAGGTAAGGCATGTTAGAGCGAAAGACAGTAAACTCGAATGAGCCAAGAAAGAGCGGCGTGCGGGGCCGGTCGGAGCGCACACATCTCTCGGTGGCTGGCGGGCGAGAGAGTGCTGCGTCGCCGGCATCGGCGTCGAAAGAAGCCGAGCCGAAAAAAGTTAAAGTACAAACGTGCAAGCATACTAACCTAACCCTAGGTAAGGCATGTTAGAGCGAAAGACAGTAAACTCGAATGAGCCAAGAAAGAGCGGCGTGCGGGGCCGGTCGGAGCGCACACATCTCTCGGTGGCTGGCGGGCGAGAGAGTGCTGCGTCGCCGGCATCGGCGTCGAAAGAAGCCGAGCCGAAAAAAGTTAAAGTACAAACGTGCAAGCATACTAACCTAACCCTAGGTAAGGCATGTTAGAGCGAAAAACAGTAAACTCGAATGAGCCAAGAAAGAGCGGCGTGCGGGGCCGGTCGGAGCGCACACATCTCTCGGTGGCTGGCGGGCGAGAGAGTGCTGCGTCGCCGGCATCGGCGTCGAAAGAAGCAGAGCCGAAAAAAGTTAAAGTACAAACGTGCAAGCATACTAACCTAACCCTAGGTAAGGCATGTCAGAGCGAAAGACAGTAAACTCGAATGAGCCAAGAAAGAGCGGTGCGGGGCCGGTCGGAGCGCACCCTTTTCTCGGTGGCTGACGGGCGAGAGAGTGCTGCGTCGCCGGCATCGGCGTCGAAAGAAGCCGAGCCGAAAGAAGTTAAAGTACAAACGTGCAAGCATACTAACCTAACCCTAGGTAAGGCATGTCAGAGCGAAAGACAGTAAACTCGAATGAGCCAAGAAAGAGCGGTGCGGGGCCGGTCGGAGCGCACCCTTTTCTCGGTGGCTGGCGGGCGAGAGAGTGCTGCGTCGCCGGCATCGGCGTCGAAAGAAGCCGAGCCGAAAAAAGTTAAAGTACAAACGTGCAAGCATACTAACCTAACCCTAGGTAAGGCATGTTAGAGCGAAAGACAGTAAACTCGAATGAGCCAAGAAAGAGCGGCGTGCGGGGCCGGTCGGAGCGCACACATCTTTCGGTGGCTGGCGGGCGAGAGAGTGCTGCGTCGCCGGCATCGGCGTCGAAAGAAGCCGAGCCGAAAAAAGTTAAAGTACAAACGTGCAAGCATACTAACCTAACCCTAGGTAAGGCATGTTAGAGCGAAAGACAGTAAACTCGAATGAGAAAGGAAAAAGAGCGGCGTGCGGGGCCGGTCGGAGCGCACACATCTCTCGGTGGCTGGCGGGCGAGAGAGTGCTGCGTCGCCGTCATCGGCGTCGAAAGAAGCAGAGCCGAAAAAAGTTAAAGTACAAACGTGCAAGCATACTAACCTAACCCTAGGTAAGGCATGTTAGAGCGAAAGACAGTAAACTCGAATGAGCCAAGAAAGAGCGGCGTGCGGGGCCGGTCGGAGCGCACACATCTCTCGGTGGCTGGCGGGCGAGAGAGTGCTGCGTCGCCGGCATCGGCGTCGAAAGAAGCCGAGCCGAAAAAAGTTAAAGTACAAACGTGCAAGCATACTAACCTAACCCTAGGTAAGGCATGTCAGAGCGAAAGACAGTAAACTCGAATGAGCCAAGAAAGAGCGGTGCGGGGCCGGTCGGAGCGCACCCTTTTCTCGGTGGCTGGCGGGCGAGAGAGTGCTGCGTCGCCGGCATCGGCGTCGAAAGAAGCCGAGCCGAAAAAAGTTAAAGTACAAACGTGCAAGCATACTAACCTAACCCTAGGTAAGGCATGTCAGAGCGAAAGACAGTAAACTCGAATGAGCCAAAAAAGAGCGGTGCGGGGCCGGTCGGAGCGCACACTTTTCTCGGTGGCTGGCGGGCGGGAGAGTGCTGCGTCGCCGGCATCGGCGTCGAAAGAAGCCGAGCCGAAAAAAGTTAAAGTACAAACGTGCAAGCATACTAACCTAACCCTAGGTGAGGCATGTTAGAGCGAAAGACAGTAAACTCGAATGAGCCAAGAAAGAGCGGTGCGGGGCCGGTCGGAGCGCACCCTTTTCTCGGTGGCTGGCGGGCGAGAGAGTGCTGCGTCGCCGGCATCGGCGTCGAAAGAAGCCGAGCCGAGAAAAGTTAAAGTACAAACGTGCAAGCATACTAACCTAACCCTAGGTAAGGCATATCAGAGCGAAAGACAGTAAACTCGAATGAGCCAAGAAAGAGCGGTGCGGGGCCGGTCGGAGCGCACCCTTTTCTCGGTGGCTGGCGGGCGAGAGAGTGCTGCGTCGCCGGCATCGGCGTCGAAAGAAGCCGAGCCGAAAAAAGTTAAAGTACAAACGTGCAAGCATACTAACCTAACCCTAGGTAAGGCATGTTAGAGCGAAAAACAGTAAACTCGAATGAGCCAAGAAAGAGCGGCGTGCGGGGCCGGTCGGAGCGCACACATCTCTCGGTGGCTGGCGGGCGAGAGAGTGCTGCGTCGCCGGCATCGGCGTCGAAAGAAGCAGAGCCGAAAAAAGTTAAAGTACAAACGTGCAAGCATACTAACCTAACCCTAGGTAAGGCATGTCAGAGCGAAAGACAGTAAACTCGAATGAGCCAAGAAAGAGCGGTGCGGGGCCGGTCGGAGCGCACCCTTTTCTCGGTGGCTGACGGGCGAGAGAGTGCTGCGTCGCCGGCATCGGCGTCAAAAGAAGCCGAGCCGAAAGAAGTTAAAGTACAAACGTGCAAGCATACTAACCTAACCCTAGGTAAGGCATGTCAGAGCGAAAGACAGTAAACTCGAATGAGCCAAGAAAGAGCGGTGCGGGGCCGGTCGGAGCGCACCCTTTTCTCGGTGGCTGGCGGGCGAGAGAGTGCTGCGTCGCCGGCATCGGCGTCGAAAGAAGCCGAGCCGAAAAAAGTTAAAGTACAAACGTGCAAGCATACTAACCTAACCCTAGGTAAGGCATGTTAGAGCGAAAGACAGTAAACTCGAATGAGCCAAGAAAGAGCGGCGTGCGGGGCCGATCGGAGCGCACACATCTCTCGGTGGCTGGCGGGCGAGAGAGTGCTGCGTCGCCGGCATCGGCGTCGAAAGAAGCCGAGCCGAAAAAAGTTAAAGTACAAACGTGCAAGCATACTAACCTAACCCTAGGTAAGGCATGTTAGAGCGAAAGACAGTAAACTCGAATGAGCCAAGAAAGAGCGGCGTGCGGGGCCGGTCGGAGCGCACACATCTCTCGGTGGCTGGCGGGCGAGAGAGTGCTGCGTCGCCGTCATCGGCGTCGAAAGAAGCAGAGCCGAAAAAAGTTAAAGTACAAACGTGCAAGCATACTAACCTAACCCTAGGTAAGGCATGTTAGAGCGAAAGACAGTAAACTCGAATGAGCCAAGAAAGAGCGGCGTGCGGGGCCGGTCGGAGCGCACACATCTCTTGGTGGCTGGCGGGCGAGAGAGTGCTGCGTCGCCGGCATCGGCGTCGAAAGAAGCCGAGCCGAAAAAAGTTAAAGTACAAACGTGCAAGCATACTAACCTAACCCTAGGTAAGGCATGTCAGAGCGAAAGACAGTAAACTCGAATGAGCCAAGAAAGAGCGGTGCGGGGCCGGTCGGAGCGCACCCTTTTCTCGGTGGCTGGCGGGCGAGAGAGTGCTGCGTCGCCGGCATCGGCGTCGAAAGAAGCCGAGCCGAAAAAAGTTAAAGTACAAACGTGCAAGCATACTAACCTAACCCTAGGTAAGGCATGTCAGAGCGAAAGACAGTAAACTCGAATGAGCCAAAAAAGAGCGGTGCGGGGCCGGTCGGAGCGCACACTTTTCTCGGTGGCTGGCGGGCGGGAGAGTGCTGCGTCGCCGGCATCGGCGTCGAAAGAAGCCGAGCCGAAAAAAGTTAAAGTACAAACGTGCAAGCATACTAACCTAACCCTAGGTGAGGCATGTTAGAGCGAAAGACAGTAAACTCGAATGAGCCAAGAAAGAGCGGTGCGGGGCCGGTCGGAGCGCACCCTTTTCTCGGTGGCTGGCGGGCGAGAGAGTGCTGCGTCGCCGGCATCGGCGTCGAAAGAAGCCGAGCCGAAAAAAGTTAAAGTACAAACGTGCAAGCATACTAACCTAACCCTAGGTAAGGCATATCAGAGCGAAAGACAGTAAACTCGAATGAGCCAAGAAAGAGCGGTGCGGGGCCGGTCGGAGCGCACCCTTTTCTCGGTGGCTGGCGGGCGAGAGAGTGCTGCGTCGCCGGCATCGGCGTCGAAAGAAGCCGAGCCGAAAAAAGTTAAAGTACAAACGTGCAAGCATACTAATTTAACCCTAGGTAAGGCATGTTAGAGCGAAAGACAGTAAACTCGAATGAGCCAAGAAAGAGCGGTGTGCGGGGCCGGTCGGAGCGCACACATCTCTCGGTGGCTGGCAGGCGAGAGAGTGCTGCGTCGCCGGCATCGGCGTCGAAAGAAGCCGAGCCGAAAAAAAGTTAAAGTACAAACGTGCAAGCATACTAACCTAACCCTAGGTAAGGCATGTTAGAGCGAAAGACAGTAAACTCGAATGAGCCAAGAAAGAGCGGCGTGCGGGGCCGGTCGGAGCGCACACATCTCTCGGTGGCTGGCGGGCGAAAGAGTGCTGCGTCGCCGGCATCGGCGTCGAAAGAAGCCGAGCCGAAAAAAGTTAAAGTACAAACGTGCAAGCATACTAACCTAACCCTAGGTAAGGCATGTCAGAGCGAAAGACAGTAAACTCGAATGAGCCAAGAAAGAGCGGCGTGCGGGGCCGGTCGGAGCGCACCCTTTTCTCGGTGGCTGGCGGGCGAGAGAGTGCTGCGTCGCCGGCATCGGCGTCGAAAGAAGCCGAGCCGAAAAAAGTTAAAGTACAAACGTGCAAGCATACTAACCTAACCCTAGGTGAGGCATGTTAGAGCGAAAGACAGTAAACTCGAATGAGCCAAGAAAGAGCGGTGCGGGGCCGGTCGGAGCGCACCCTTTTCTCGGTGGCTGGCGGGCGAGAGAGTGCTGCGTCGCCGGCATCGGCGTCGAAAGAAGCCGAGCCGAAAAAAGTTAAAGTACAAACGTGCAAGCATACTAACCTAACCCTAGGTAAGGCATGTTAGAGCGAAAGACAGTAAACTCGAATGAGCCAAGAAAGAGCGGCGTGCGGGGCCGGTCGGAGCGCACACATCTCTCGGTGGCTGGCGGGCGAGAGAGTGCTGCGTCGCCGGCATCGGCGTCGAAAGAAGCCGAGCCGAAAAAAGTTAAAGTACAAACGTGCAAGCAT
This sequence comes from Styela clava, assembly GCF_964204865.1. NCBI lineage: Eukaryota > Metazoa > Chordata > Ascidiacea > Stolidobranchia > Styelidae > Styela > Styela clava. Next base: position 18,399,940 of record NC_135260.1, on the reverse strand, counting down.
ACTAACCTAACCCTAGGTAAGGCATGTTAGAGCGAAAGACAGTAAACTCGAATGAGCCAAGAAGGAGCGGCGTGCGGGGCCGGTCGGAGCGCACACATCTCTCGGTGGCTGGCGGGCGAGAGAGTGCTGCGTCGCCGGCATCGGCGTCGAAAGAAGCCGAGCCGAAAAAAGTTAAAGTACAAACGTGCAAGCATACTAACCTAACCCTAGGTAAGGCATGTTAGAGCGAAAGACAGTAAACTCGAATGAGCCAAGAAAGAGCGGCGTGCGGGGCCGGTCGGAGCGCACACATCTCTCGGTGGCTGGCGGGCGAGAGAGTGCTGCGTCGCCGGCATCGGCGTCGAAAGAAGCCGAGCCGAAAAAAGTTAAAGTACAAACGTGCAAGCATACTAACCTAACCCTAGGTAAGGCATGTTAGAGCGAAAGACAGTAAACTCGAATGAGCCAAGAAAGAGCGGCGTGCGGGGCCGGTCGGAGCGCACACATCTCTCGGTGGCTGGCGGGCGAGAGAGTGCTGCGTCGCCGTCATCGGCGTCGAAAGAAGCAGAGCCGAAAAAAGTTAAAGTACAAACGTGCAAGCATACTAACCTAACCCTAGGTAAGGCATGTTAGAGCGAAAGACAGTAAACTCGAATGAGCCAAGAAAGAGCGGCGTGCGGGGCCGGTCGGAGCGCACACATCTCTCGGTGGCTGGCGGGCGAGAGAGTGCTGCGTCGCCGGCATCGGCGTCGAAAGAAGCCGAGCCGAAAAAAGTTAAAGTACAAACGTGCAAGCATACTAACCTAACCCTAGGTAAGGCATGTCAGAGCGAAAGACAGTAAACTCGAATGAGCCAAGAAAGAGCGGTGCGGGGCCGGTCGGAGCGCACCCTTTTCTCGGTGGCTGGCGGGCGAGAGAGTGCTGCGTCGCCGGCATCGGCGTTGAAAGAAGCCGAGCCGAAAAAAGTTAAAGTACAAACGTGCAAGCATACTAACCTAACCCTAGGTAAGGCATGTCAGAGCGAAAGACAGTAAACTCGAATGAGCCAAAAAAGAGCGGTGCGGGGCCGGTCGGAGCGCACACTTTTCTCGGTGGCTGGCGGGCGGGAGAGTGCTGCGTCGCCGGCATCGGCGTCGAAAGAAGCCGAGCCGAAAAAAGTTAAAGTACAAACGTGCAAGCATACTAACCTAACCCTAGGTGAGGCATGTTAGAGCGAAAGACAGTAAACTCGAATGAGCCAAGAAAGAGCGGTGCGGGGCCGGTCGGAGCGCACCCTTTTCTCGGTGGCTGGCGGGCGAGAGAGTGCTGCGTCGCCGGCATCGGCGTCGAAAGAAGCCGAGCCGAAAAAAGTTAAAGTACAAACGTGCAAGCATACTAACCTAACCCTAGGTAAGGCATGTTAGAGCGAAAGACAGTAAACTCGAATGAGCCAAGAAAGAGCGGCGTGCGGGGCCGGTCGGAGCGCACACATCTCTCGGTGGCTGGCGGGCGAGAGAGTGCTGCGTCGCCGGCATCGGCGTCGAAAGAAGCCGAGCCGAAAAAAGTTAAAGTACAAACGTGCAAGCATACTAACCTAACCCTAGGTAAGGCATATCAGAGCGAAAGACAGTAAACTCGAATGAGCCAAGAAAGAGCGGTGCGGGGCCGGTCGGAGCGCACCCTTTTCTCGGTGGCTGGCGGGCGAGAGAGTGCTGCGTCGCCGGCATCGGCGTCGAAAGAAGCCGAGCCGAAAAAAGTTAAAGTACAAACGTGCAAGCATACTAATTTAACCCTAGGTAAGGCATGTTAGAGCGAAAGACAGTAAACTCGAATGAGCCAAGAAAGAGCGGTGTGCGGGGCCGGTCGGAGCGCACACATCTCTCGGTGGCTGGCAGGCGAGAGAGTGCTGCGTCGCCGGCATCGGCGTCGAAAGAAGCCGAGCCGAAAAAAAGTTAAAGTACAAACGTGCAAGCATACTAACCTAACCCTAGGTAAGGCATGTTAGAGCGAAAGACAGTAAACTCGAATGAGCCAAGAAAGAGCGGCGTGCGGGGCCGGTCGGAGCGCACACATCTCTCGGTGGCTGGCGGGCGAGAGAGTGCTGCGTCGCCGGCATCGGCGTCGAAAGAAGCCGAGCCGAAAAAAGTTAAAGTACAAACGTGCAAGCATACTAACCTAACCCTAGGTAAGGCATGTCAGAGCGAAAGACAGTAAACTCGAATGAGCCAAGAAAGAGCGGCGTGCGGGGCCGGTCGGAGCGCACCCTTTTCTCGGTGGCTGGCGGGCGAGAGAGTGCTGCGTTGCCGGCATCGGCGTCGAAAGAAGCCGAGCCGAAAAAAGTTAAAGTACAAACGTGCAAGCATACTAACCTAACCCTAGGTGAGGCATGTTAGAGCGAAAGACAGTAAACTCGAATGAGCCAAGAAAGAGCGGTGCGGGGCCGGTCGGAGCGCACCCTTTTCTCGGTGGCTGGCGGGCGAGAGAGTGCTGCGTCGCCGGCATCGGCGTCGAAAGAAGCCGAGCCGAAAAAAGTTAAAGTACAAACGTGCAAGCATACTAACCTAACCCTAGGTAAGGCATGTTAGAGCGAAAGACAGTAAACTCGAATGAGCCAAGAAAGAGCGGCGTGCGGGGCCGGTCGGAGCGCACACATCTCTCGGTGGCTGGCGGGCGAGAGAGTGCTGCGTCGCCGGCATCGGCGTCGAAAGAAGCCGAGCCGAAAAAAGTTAAAGTACAAACGTGCAAGCATACTAACCTAACCCTAGGTAAGGCATGTTAGAGCGAAAGACAGTAAACTCGAATGAGCCAAGAAGGAGCGGCGTGCGGGGCCGGTCGGAGCGCACACATCTCTCGGTGGCTGGCGGGCGAGAGAGTGCTGCGTCGCCGGCATCGGCGTCGAAAGAAGCCGAGCCGAAAAAAGTTAAAGTACAAACGTGCAAGCATACTAACCTAACCCTAGGTAAGGCATGTTAGAGCGAAAGACAGTAAACTCGAATGAGCCAAGAAAGAGCGGCGTGCGGGGCCGGTCGGAGCGCACACATCTCTCGGTGGCTGGCGGGCGAGAGAGTGCTGCGTCGCCGGCATCGGCGTCGAAAGAAGCCGAGCCGAAAAAAGTTAAAGTACAAACGTGCAAGCATACTAACCTAACCCTAGGTAAGGCATGTTAGAGCGAAAGACAGTAAACTCGAATGAGCCAAGAAAGAGCGGCGTGCGGGGCCGGTCGGAGCGCACACATCTCTCGGTGGCTGGCGGGCGAGAGAGTGCTGCGTCGCCGTCATCGGCGTCGAAAGAAGCAGAGCCGAAAAAAGTTAAAGTACAAACGTGCAAGCATACTAACCTAACCCTAGGTAAGGCATGTTAGAGCGAAAGACAGTAAACTCGAATGAGCCAAGAAAGAGCGGCGTGCGGGGCCGGTCGGAGCGCACACATCTCTCGGTGGCTGGCGGGCGAGAGAGTGCTGCGTCGCCGGCATCGGCGTCGAAAGAAGCCGAGCCGAAAAAAGTTAAAGTACAAACGTGCAAGCATACTAACCTAACCCTAGGTAAGGCATGTCAGAGCGAAAGACAGTAAACTCGAATGAGCCAAGAAAGAGCGGTGCGGGGCCGGTCGGAGCGCACCCTTTTCTCGGTGGCTGGCGGGCGAGAGAGTGCTGCGTCGCCGGCATCGGCGTCGAAAGAAGCCGAGCCGAAAAAAGTTAAAGTACAAACGTGCAAGCATACTAACCTAACCCTAGGTAAGGCATGTCAGAGCGAAAGACAGTAAACTCGAATGAGCCAAAAAAGAGCGGTGCGGGGCCGGTCGGAGCGCACACTTTTCTCGGTGGCTGGCGGGCGGGAGAGTGCTGCGTCGCCGGCATCGGCGTCGAAAGAAGCCGAGCCGAAAAAAGTTAAAGTACAAACGTGCAAGCATACTAACCTAACCCTAGGTGAGGCATGTTAGAGCGAAAGACAGTAAACTCGAATGAGCCAAGAAAGAGCGGTGCGGGGCCGGTCGGAGCGCACCCTTTTCTCGGTGGCTGGCGGGCGAGAGAGTGCTGCGTCGCCGGCATCGGCGTCGAAAGAAGCCGAGCCGAAAAAAGTTAAAGTACAAACGTGCAAGCATACTAACCTAACCCTAGGTAAGGCATGTTAGAGCGAAAGACAGTAAACTCGAATGAGCCAAGAAAGAGCGGCGTGCGGGGCCGGTCGGAGCGCACACATCTCTCGGTGGCTGGCGGGCGAGAGAGTGCTGCGTCGCCGGCATCGGCGTCGAAAGAAGCCGAGCCGAAAAAAGTTAAAGTACAAACGTGCAAGCATACTAACCTAACCCTAGGTAAGGCATGTTAGAGCGAAAGACAGTAAACTCGAATGAGCCAAGAAAGAGCGGCGTGCGGGGCCGGTCGGAGCGCACACATCTCTCGGTGGCTGGCGGGCGAGAGAGTGCTGCGTCGCCGTCATCGGCGTCGAAAGAAGCAGAGCCGAAAAAAGTTAAAGTACAAACGTGCAAGCATACTAACCTAACCCTAGGTAAGGCATGTTAGAGCGAAAGACAGTAAACTCGAATGAGCCAAGAAAGAGCGGCGTGCGGGGCCGGTCGGAGCGCACACATCTCTCGGTGGCTGGCGGGCGAGAGAGTGCTGCGTCGCCGGCATCGGCGTCGAAAGAAGCCGAGCCGAAAAAAGTTAAAGTACAAACGTGCAAGCATACTAACCTAACCCTAGGTAAGGCATGTCAGAGCGAAAGACAGTAAACTCGAATGAGCCAAGAAAGAGCGGTGCGGGGCCGGTCGGAGCGCACCCTTTTCTCGGTGGCTGGCGGGCGAGAGAGTGCTGCGTCGCCGGCATCGGCGTCGAAAGAAGCCGAGCCGAAAAAAGTTAAAGTACAAACGTTCAAGCATACTAACCTAACCCTAGGTAAGGCATGTCAGAGCGAAAGACAGTAAACTCGAATGAGCCAAAAAAGAGCGGTGCGGGGCCGGTCGGAGCGCACACTTTTCTCGGTGGC
>NC_135260.1:18380000-18390000 GCF_964204865.1 Styela clava | reverse complement strand
GCACCCTTTTCTCGGTGGCTGGCGGGCGAGAGAGTGCTGCGTCGCCGGCATCGGCGTCGAAAGAAGCCGAGCCGAAAAAAGTTAAAGTACAAACGTGCAAGCATACTAACCTAACCCTAGGTAAGGCATGTCAGAGCGAAAGACAGTAAACTCGAATGAGCCAAGAAAGAGCGGTGCGGGGCCGGTCGGAGCGCACCCTTTTCTCGGTGGCTGGCAGGCGAGAGAGTGCTGCGTCGCCGGCATCGGCGTCGAAAGAAGCCGAGCCGAAAAAAGTTAAAGTACAAACGTGCAAGCATACTAACCTAACCCTAGGTAAGGCATGTTAGAGCGAAAGACAGTAAACTCGAATGAGCCAAGAAAGAGCGGCGTGCGGGGCCGGTCGGAGCGCACACATCTCTCGGTGGCTGGCGGGCGAGAGAGTGCTGCGTCGCCGGCATCGGCGTCGAAAGAAGCCGAGCCGAAAAAAGTTAAAGTACAAACGTGCAAGCATACTAACCTAACCCTAGGTAAGGCATGTTAGAGCGAAAGACAGTAAACTCGAATGAGCCAAGAAAGAGCGGCGTGCGGGGCCGGTCGGAGCGCACACATCTCTCGGTGGCTGGCGGGCGAGAGAGTGCTGCGTCGCCGTCATCGGCGTCGAAAGAAGCAGAGCCGAAAAAAGTTAAAGTACAAACGTGCAAGCATACTAACCTAACCCTAGGTAAGGCATGTTAGAGCGAAAGACAGTAAACTCGAATGAGCCAAGAAAGAGCGGCGTGCGGGGCCGGTCGGAGCGCACACATCTCTCGGTGGCTGGCGGGCGAGAGAGTGCTGCGTCGCCGGCATCGGCGTCGAAAGAAGCCGAGCCGAAAAAAGTTAAAGTACAAACGTGCAAGCATACTAACCTAACCCTAGGTAAGGCATGTCAGAGCGAAAGACAGTAAACTCGAATGAGCCAAGAAAGAGCGGTGCGGGGCCGGTCGGAGCGCACCCTTTTCTCGGTGGCTGGCGGACGAGAGAGTGCTGCGTCGCCGGCATCGGCGTCGAAAGAAGCCGAGCCGAAAAAAGTTAAAGTACAAACGTGCAAGCATACTAACCTAACCCTAGGTAAGGCATGTCAGAGCGAAAGACAGTAAACTCGAATGAGCCAAAAAAGAGCGGTGCGGGGCCGGTCGGAGCGCACACTTTTCTCGGTGGCTGGCGGGCGGGAGAGTGCTGCGTCGCCGGCATCGGCGTCGAAAGAAGCCGAGCCGAAAAAAGTAAAAGTACAAACGTGCAAGCATACTAACCTAACCCTAGGTGAGGCATGTTAGAGCGAAAGACAGTAAACTCGAATGAGCCAAGAAAGAGCGGTGCGGGGCCTGTCGGAGCGCACCCTTTTCTCGGTGGCTGGCGGGCGAGAGAGTGCTGCGTCGCCGGCATCGGCGTCGAAAGAAGCCGAGCCGAAAAAAGTTAAAGTACAAACGTGCAAGCATACTAACCTAACCCTAGGTAAGGCATGTTAGAGCGAAAGACAGTAAACTCGAATGAGCCAAGAAAGAGCGGCGTGCGGGGCCGGTCGGAGCGCACACATCTCTCGGTGGCTGGCGGGCGAGAGAGTGCTGCGTCGCCGGCATCGGCGTCGAAAGAAGCCGAGCCGAAAAAAGTTAAAGTACAAACGTGCAAGCATACTAACCTAACCCTAGGTAAGGCATGTTAGAGCGAAAGACAGTAAACTCGAATGAGCCAAGAAAGAGCGGCGTGCGGGGCCGGTCGGAGCGCACACATCTCTCGGTGGCTGGCGGGCGAGAGAGTGCTGCGTCGCCGGCATCGGCGTCGAAAGAAGCCGAGCCGAAAAAAGTTAAAGTACAAACGTGCAAGCATACTAACCTAACCCTAGGTAAGGCATGTCAGAGCGAAAGACAGTAAACTCGAATGAGCCAAGAAAGAGCGGTGCGGGGCCGGTCGGAGCGCACCCTTTTCTCGGTGGCTGGCGGGCGAGAGAGTGCTGCGTCGCCGGCATCGGCGTCGAAAGAAGCCGAGCCGAAAAAAGTTAAAGTACAAACGTGCAAGCATACTAACCTAACCCTAGGTAAGGCATGTCAGAGCGAAAGACAGTAAACTCGAATGAGCCAAAAAAGAGCGGTGCCGGGCCGGTCGGAGCGCACACTTTTCTCGGTGGCTGGCGGGCGGGAGAGTGCTGCGTCGCCGGCATCGGCGTCGAAAGAAGCCGAGCCGAAAAAAGTTAAAGTACAAACGTGCAAGCATACTAACCTAACCCTAGGTGAGGCATGTTAGAGCGAAAGACAGTAAACTCGAATGAGCCAAGAAAGAGCGGTGCGGGGCCGGTCGGAGCGCACCCTTTTCTCGGTGGCTGGCGGGCGAGAGAGTGCTGCGTCGCCGGCATCGGCGTCGAAAGAAGCCGAGCCGAAAAAAGTTAAAGTACAAACGTGCAAGCATACTAACCTAACCCTAGGTAAGGCATGTTAGAGCGAAAGACAGTAAACTCGAATGAGCCAAGAAAGAGCGGCGTGCGGGGCCGGTCGGAGCGCACACATCTCTCGGTGGCTGGCGGGCGAGAGAGTGCTGCGTCGCCGGCATCGGCGTCGAAAGAAGCCGAGCCGAAAAAAGTTAAAGTACAAACGTGCAAGCATACTAACCTAACCCTAGGTAAGGCATGTTAGAGCGAAAGACAGTAAACTCGAATGAGCCAAGAAAGAGCGGCGTGCGGGGCCGGTCGGAGCGCACACATCTCTCGGTGGCTGGCGGGCGAGAGAGTGCTGCGTCACCGGCATCGGCGTCGAAAGAAGCCGAGCCGAAAAAAGTTAAAGTACAAACGTGCAAGCATACTAATTTAACCCTAGGTAAGGCATGTTAGAGCGAAAGACAGTAAACTCGAATGAGCCAAGAAAGAGCGGCGTGCGGGGCCGGTCGGAGCGCACACATCTCTCGGTGGCTGGCAGGCGAGAGAGTGCTGCGTCGCCGGCATCGGCGTCGAAAGAAGCCGAGCCGAAAAAAGTTAAAGTACAAACGTGCAAGCATACTAACCTAACCCTAGGTAAGGCATATCAGAGCGAAAGACAGTAAACTCGAATGAGCCAAGAAAGAGCGGTGCGGGGCCGGTCGGAGCGCACCCTTTTCTCGGTGGCTGGCGGGCGAGAGAGTGCTGCGTCGCCGGCATCGGCGTCGAAAGAAGCCGAGCCGAAAAAAGTTAAAGTACAAACGTGCAAGCATACTAATTTAACCCTAGGTAAGGCATGTTAGAGCGAAAGACAGTAAACTCGAATGAGCCAAGAAAGAGCGGCGTGCGGGGCCGGTCGGAGCGCACACATCTCTCGGTGGCTGGCGGGCGAGAGAGTGCTGCGTCGCCGGCATCGGCGTCGAAAGAAGCCGAGCCGAAAAAAGTTAAAGTACAAACGTGCAAGCATACTAACCTAACCCTAGGTAAGGCATGTTAGAGCGAAAAACAGTAAACTCGAATGAGCCAAGAAAGAGCGGCGTGCGGGGCCGGTCGGAGCGCACACATCTCTCGGTGGCTGGCGGGCGAGAGAGTGCTGCGTCGCCGGCATCGGCGTCGAAAGAAGCAGAGCCGAAAAAAGTTAAAGTACAAACGTGCAAGCATACTAACCTAACCCTAGGTAAGGCATGTCAGAGCGAAAGACAGTAAACTCGAATGAGCCAAGAAAGAGCGGTGCGGGGCCGGTCGGAGCGCACCCTTTTCTCGGTGGCTGGCGGGCGAGAGAGTGCTGCGTCGCCGGCATCGGCGTCGAAAGAAGCCGAGCCGAAAAAAGTTAAAGTACAAACGTGCAAGCATACTAACCTAACCCTAGGTAAGGCATGTCAGAGCGAAAGACAGTAAACTCGAATGAGCCAAGAAAGAGCGGTGCGGGGCCGGTCGGAGCGCACCCTTTTCTCGGTGGCTGGCGGGCGAGAGAGTGCTGCGTCGCCGGCATCGGCGTCGAAAGAAGCCGAGCCGAAAAAAGTTAAAGTACAAACGTGCAAGCATACTAACCTAACCCTAGGTAAGGCATGTTAGAGCGAAAGACAGTAAACTCGAATGAGCCAAGAAAGAGCGGCGTGCGGGGCCGGTCGGAGCGCACACATCTCTCGGTGGCTGGCGGGCGAGAGAGTGCTGCGTCGCCGGCATCGGCGTCGAAAGAAGCCGAGCCGAAAAAATTTAAAGTACAAACGTGCAAGCATACTAACCTTACCCTAGGTAAGGCATGTTAGAGCGAAAGACAGTAAACTCGAATGAGCCAAGAAAGAGCGGCGTGCGGGGCCGGTCGGAGCGCACACATCTCTCGGTGGCTGGCGGGCGAGAGAGTGCTGCGTCGCCGTCATCGGCGTCGAAAGAAGCAGAGCCGAAAAAAGTTAAAGTACAAACGTGCAAGCATACTAACCTAACCCTAGGTAAGGCATGTTAGAGCGAAAGACAGTAAACTCGAATGAGCCAAGAAAGAGCGGCGTGCGGGGCCGGTCGGAGCGCACACATCTCTCGGTGGCTGGCGGGCGAGAGAGTGCTGCGTCGCCGGCATCGGCGTCGAAAGAAGCCGAGCCGAAAAAAGTTAAAGTACAAACGTGCAAGCATACTAGCCTAACCCTAGGTAAGGCATGTCAGAGCGAAAGACAGTAAACTCGAATGAGCCAAGAAAGAGCGGTGCGGGGCCGGTCGGAGCGCACCCTTTTCTCGGTGGCTGGCGGGCGAGAGAGTGCTGCGTCGCCGGCATCGGCGTCGAAAGAAGCCGAGCCGAAAAAAGTTAAAGTACAAACGTGCAAGCATACTAACCTAACCCTAGGTAAGGCATGTCAGAGCGAAAGACAGTAATTTCGAATGAGCCAAGAAAGAGCGGTGCGGGGCCGGTCGGAGCGCACCCTTTTCTCGGTGGCTGGCGGGCGAGAGAGTGCTGCGTCGCCGGCATCGGCGTCGAAAGAAGCCGAGCCGAAAAAAGTTAAAGTACAAACGTGCAAGCATACTAACCTAACCCTAGGTAAGGCATGTCAGAGCGAAAGACAGTAATTTCGAATGAGCCAAGAAAGAGCGGTGCGGGGCCGGTCGGAGCGCACCCTTTTCTCGGTGGCTGGCGGGCGAGAGAGTGCTGCGTCGCCGGCATCGGCGTCGAAAGAAGCCGAGCCGAAAAAAGTTAAAGTACAAACGTGCAAGCATACTAGCCTAACCCTAGGTAAGGCATGTCAGAGCGAAAGACAGTAAACTCGAATGAGCCAAGAAAGAGCGGTGCGGGGCCGGTCGGAGCGCACCCTTTTCTCGGTGGCTGGCGGGCGAGAGAGTGCTGCGTCGCCGGCATCGGCGTCGAAAGAAGCCGAGCCGAAAAAAGTTGAAGTACAAACGTGCAAGCATACTAACCTAACCCTAGGTAAGGCATGTCAGAGCGAAAGACAGTAATTTCGAATGAGCCAAGAAAGAGCGGTGCGGGGCCGGTCGGAGCGCACCCTTTTCTCGGTGGCTGGCGGGCGAGAGAGTGCTGCGTCGCCGGCATCGGCGTCGAAAGAAGCAGAGCCGAAAAAAGTTAAAGTACAAACGTGCAAGCATACTAACCTAACCCTAGGTAAGGCATGTCAGAGCGAAAGACAGTAAACTCGAATGAGCCAAGAAAGAGCGGTGCGGGGCCGGTCGGAGCGCACCCTTTTCTCCGTGGCTGGCGGGCGAGAGAGTGCTGCGTCGCCGGCATCGGCGTCGAAAGAAGCCGAGCCGAAAAAAGTTAAAGTACAAACGTGCAAGCATACTAACCTAACCCTAGGTAAGGCATGTCAGAGCGAAAGACAGTAAACTCGAATGAGCCAAGAAAGAGCGGTGCGGGGCCGGTCGGAGCGCACCCTTTTCTCGGTGGCTGGCGGGCGAGAGAGTGCTGCGTCGCCGGCATCGGCGTCGAAAGAAGCCGAGCCGAAAAAAGTTAAAGTACAAACGTGCAAGCATACTAACCTAACCCTAGGTAAGGCATGTTAGAGCAAAAGACAGTAAACTCGAATGAGCCAAGAAAGAGCGGCGTGCGGGGCCGGTCGGAGCGCACACATCTCTCGGTGGCTGGCGGGCGAGAGAGTGCTGCGTCGCCGGCATCGGCGTCGAAAGAAGCCGAGCCGAAAAAAGTTAAAGTACAGACGTGCAAGCATACTAACCTAACCCTAGGTAAGGCATGTTAGAGCGAAAGACAGTAAACTCGAATGAGCCAAGAAAGAGCGGCGTGCGGGGCCGGTCGGAGCGCACACATCTCTCGGTGGCTGGCGGGCGAGAGAGTGCTGCGTCGCCGTCATCGGCGTCGAAAGAAGCAGAGCCGAAAAAAGTTAAAGTACAAACGTGCAAGCATACTAACCTAACCCTAGGTAAGGCATGTTAGAGCGAAAGACAGTAAACTCGAATGAGCCAAGAAAGAGCGGCGTGCGGGGCCGGTCGGAGCGCACACATCTCTCGGTGGCTGGCGGGCGAGAGAGTGCTGCGTCGCCGGCATCGGCGTCGAAAGAAGCCGAGCCGAAAAAAGTTAAAGTACAAACGTGCAAGCATACTAGCCTAACCCTAGGTAAGGCATGTCAGAGCGAAAGACAGTAAACTCGAATGAGCCAAGAAAGAGCGGTGCGGGGCCGGTCGGAGCGCACCCTTTTCTCGGTGGCTGGCGGGCGAGAGAGTGCTGCGTCGCCGGCATCGGCGTCGAAAGAAGCCGAGCCGAAAAAAGTTAAAGTACAAACGTGCAAGCATACTAACCTAACCCTAGGTAAGGCATGTCAGAGCGAAAGACAGTAATTTCGAATGAGCCAAGAAAGAGCGGTGCGGGGCCGGTCGGAGCGCACCCTTTTCTCGGTGGCTGGCGGGCGAGAGAGTGCTGCGTCGCCGGCATCGGCGTCGAAAGAAGCCGAGCCGAAAAAAGTTAAAGTACAAACGTGCAAGCATACTAACCTAACCCTAGGTAAGGCATGTCAGAGCGAAAGACAGTAATTTCGAATGAGCCAAGAAAGAGCGGTGCGGGGCCGGTCGGAGCGCACCCTTTTTTCGGTGGCTGGCGGGCGAGAGAGTGCTGCGTCGCCGGCATCGGCGTCGAAAGAAGCCGAGCCGAAAAAAGTTAAAGTACAAACGTGCAAGCATACTAGCCTAACCCTAGGTAAGGCATGTCAGAGCGAAAGACAGTAAACTCGAATGAGCCAAGAAAGAGCGGTGCGGGGCCGGTCGGAGCGCACCCTTTTCTCGGTGGCTGGCGGGCGAGAGAGTGCTGCGTCGCCGGCATCGGCGTCGAAAGAAGCCGAGCCGAAAAAAGTTAAAGTACAAACGTGCAAGCATACTAACCTAACCCTAGGTAAGGCATGTCAGAGCGAAAGACAGTAATTTCGAATGAGCCAAGAAAGAGCGGTGCGGGGCCGGTCGGAGCGCACCCTTTTCTCGGTGGCTGGCGGGCGAGAGAGTGCTGCGTCGCCGGCATCGGCGTCGAAAGAAGCCGAGCCGGAAAAAGTTAAAGTACAAACGTGCAAGCATACTAACCTAACCCTAGGTAAGGCATGTCAGAGCGAAAGACAGTAATTTCGAATGAGCCAAGAAAGAGCGGTGCGGGGCCGGTCGGAGCGCACTCTTTTCTCGGTGGCTGGCGGGCGAGAGAGTGCTGCGTCGCCGGCATCGGCGTCGAAAGAAGCCGAGCCGAAAAAAGTTAAAGTACAAACGTGCAAGCATACTAACCTAACCCTAGGTAAGGCATGTTAGAGCGAAAGACAGTAAACTCGAATGAGCCAAGAAAGAGCGGTGCGGGGCCGGTCGGAGCGCACCCTTTTCTCGGTGGCTGGCGGGCAAGAGAGTGCTGCGTCGCCGGCATCGGCGTCGAAAGAAGCCGAGCCGAAAAAAGTTAAAGTACCAACGTGCAAGCATACTAACCTAACCCTAGGTAAGGCATGTTAGAGCGAAAGCCAGTAAACTCGAATGAGCCAAGAAAGAGCGGTGCGGGGCCGGTCGGAGCGCACCCTTTTCTCGGTGGCTGGCGGGCGAGAGAGTGCTGCGTCGCCGGCATCGGCGTCGAAAGAAGCCGAGCCAAAAAAAGTTAAAGTACAAACGCGATGCTAATGAGCGAGCCGTTGTCTCGACTAATATGTAGGGGGCGTTCGATCGAGCGTCTGGCTTGAGCGCTTGTCGGCCTAGCAGAACGGTCGCATTGTTATGCCCGGGTTTTAGGCACCGCTGCAGGCGGCCGGCAGAGCTCTTGTTTGTGCGAAACTGAATGGATCGAGCCCGAGAGAGGGCGAGCAAAGAAAAAACGCAAATTGCTCCGCCTGGCACTGCCGGCGAGAGCGTGGACGTCGCGGCCAGCGACTGTCGAAGCTGAGTACGGCCGCAGGCGATCGCCTCGGTCTTAAACGAATGCGACGAGCACGCGCCGGGCGGCCCAGCAAGGGCCGAGCGCAGCTGTCGCAGCTATCTGGTTGATCCTGCCAGTAGTGATATGCTTGTCTCAAAGATTAAGCCATGCAGGTGCAAGTACGAGTTCTCGTAAAGCGAAACTGCGAATGGCTCATTAAATCAGTCTTGGTTTATTTGGTCTCGTAAGCGAAGTGGATAACTGTGGTAATTCTAGAGCTAATACATGCATTAAGCGCCGACTTTGGGAGGCGCGCTTTTATCAGATCAAAACCGACCGGGTTCGTCCTGTGACGTTTGATGACTCTGGATAACCACGCGGATCGTACGGTCTCTGCACCGACGACGTATCATTCAAGTGTCTGCCCTATCAACTGTCGAAGGTACGCTACGTGCCTACCTTTGTGATAACGGGTAACGGGGAATCAGGGTTCGATTCCGGAGAGGGAGCCTGAGAAACGGCTACCACATCCAAGGAAGGCAGCAGGCGCGCAAATTACCCATTCCCGACACGGGGAGGTAGTGACGAAAAATAACAATACAGGACTCTAACGAGGCCCTGTAATTGGAATGAGTACATCCTAAAACTCTTAACGAGTATCCATTGGAGGGCAAGTCTGGTGCCAGCAGCCGCGGTAATTCCAGCTCCAACAGTGTATGCTAAAGTTGTTGCGGTTGAAAAGCTCGTAGTTGGATTTTGGGCGAGCGCCGCCGGTCCGTCGCAAGGCGTGTCACTGGTTGCGTTCGCCTCACCTTCGGTTCTCCGTCGGTGCTCTTGACTGAGTGTCGGCGGTGGCCGATAAGTTTACTTTGAAAAAATTAGAGTGTTCAAAGCAGGCTGTTCGCCTGCATAGTGTTGCATGGAATAATGGAATAGGACCTCGGTTCTATTTTGTTGGTTTTCGGAGCACGAGGTAATGATTAAGAGGGACAGACGGGGGCGTCCGTACTCTGCCGTTAGAGGTGAAATTCTTGGATCGGCGGAAGACGAACTACTGCGAAAGCATTCGCCAAGAATGTTTTCTTTAATCAAGAGCGAAAGTCAGAGGTTCGAAGACGATCAGATACCGTCCTAGTTCTGACTATAAACGATGCCAACTAGCGATCGGGAGGCGTTACCATGACGACCTTTCCGGCAGCTTCCGGGAAACCAAAGTCTTTGGGTTCCGGGGGAAGTATGGTTGCAAAGCTGAAACTTAAAGGAATTGACGGAAGGGCACCACCAGGAGTGGAGCCTGCGGCTTAATTTGACTCAACACGGGGAAACTCACCCGGCCCGGACACAGGTAGGATTGACAGATTGAGAGCTCTTTCTTGATTCTGTGGGTGGTGGTGCATGGCCGTTCTTAGTTGGTGGAGCGATTTGTCTGGTTAATTCCGATAACGAACGAGACTCTGGCATGCTAAATAGTTACGCGACCTTCTCGGTCGGCGTCTAACTTCTTAGAGGGACTAGTGGCGTTTAGCCACACGAGATTGAGCAATAACAGGTCTGTGATGCCCTTAGATGTCCGGGGCCGCACGCGCGCTACACTGAGTGAAGCAGCGAGTGTCTAACCTAGGCCGAAAGGTCCGGGTAACCCGTTGAACCTCATTCGTGATTGGGATAGGGACTTGCAATTGTTTCCCTTGAACGAGGAATTCCCAGTAAGCGCAAGTCATCAACTTGCGTTGATTACGTCCCTGCCCTTTGTACACACC
>NC_135260.1:18372500-18375000 GCF_964204865.1 Styela clava | reverse complement strand
TTAAAGGAATTGACGGAAGGGCACCACCAGGAGTGGAGCCTGCGGCTTAATTTGACTCAACACGGGGAAACTCACCCGGCCCGGACACAGGTAGGATTGACAGATTGAGAGCTCTTTCTTGATTCTGTGGGTGGTGGTGCATGGCCGTTCTTAGTTGGTGGAGCGATTTGTCTGGTTAATTCCGATAACGAACGAGACTCTGGCATGCTAAATAGTTACGCGACCTTCTCGGTCGGCGTCTAACTTCTTAGAGGGACTAGTGGCGTTTAGCCACACGAGATTGAGCAATAACAGGTCTGTGATGCCCTTAGATGTCCGGGGCCGCACGCGCGCTACACTGAGTGAAGCAGCGAGTGTCTAACCTAGGCCGAAAGGTCCGGGTAACCCGTTGAACCTCATTCGTGATTGGGATAGGGACTTGCAATTGTTTCCCTTGAACGAGGAATTCCCAGTAAGCGCAAGTCATCAACTTGCGTTGATTACGTCCCTGCCCTTTGTACACACCGCCCGTCGCTACTACCGATTGAATGGTTTAGTGAGATCCTTGGATCGGCCCCGTCGCGGCTGGCAACGGCCGCGTCGGCGTGTCGAGAAGACGATCAAACTTGATCATTTAGAGGAAGTAAAAGTCGTAACAAGGTTTCCGTAGGTGAACCTGCGGAAGGATCATTACCGAAGGTGGTGGTAGGCCCCGGCCGACCGCGCACTGAATTGTCTTTGGGTGCCGCCGAGAGTGCGGCCGTCAATCGGGGTTCCGCCCCGTGCGACACGCGTAACACGTTGGCATAGCAAGGCAGCCGAGTGCGATGGTGGCTTCTGGGCACCGCGCTCGATGTGCCGCCGGCCCAGCCCGGCGGTCGCTCGGCGCCGTTTGTTGGTGTTTTTGTGCAGTTGTTGTCGGTGGTGGTTTTGTGGTCGATCCCACAGTGTGACGTCCGCGCGCTTCGGCGCCGGGCGAAACGTCGAGGACGACTCTTAACGGTGGATCACTCGGCTCGCGAGTCGATGAAGGACGCAGCCAAGTGCGAGAAGTAATGTGAATTGCAGAACACATTGAACGTCGACCTTCTGAACGCGAATTGCGGTCTCGGGTCAATCCCGGGACCGCGTCTGCCTCAGGGTCGCGTTCGTCCTCACCCGAGGGCCGTCGCCTGGCCTCTGCGAAGACGGCCGGGCGTCGCCCCAAGTTGAAGCGGTCGCCGAGCTTTCTCGGCGCGACCGCGTGTCCCGTACACCGCCGGCCCCTCGACGTGTTCAACTACGTTCGAGGGGCGGGTCCAGGTCGGTCGGTCCGGTCACGAGATCAAGACCGACCGTGGGCCAAGGCGGCGACGGTACACGCTCGGTCGGCGCCGGCGGCGACGACTTGCGATGCCAGCGGGCCGTGTAAGAAGCGGCCCGCTTGACACATACGACCTGAGTTCAGGCGAGAGCACCCGCTGAATTTAAGCATATTATTAAGCGGAGGAAAAGAAACCAACAGGGATTCCCTGAGTAACGGCGAGTGAACCGGGAAGAGTCCAGCGTCGAATCTGCGCGCTTTTCGAGCGCGCCGAGTTGTGACGTACGGAAGTCCCAGTGCGGCTGACGGCGAGCGCCGGTGTCCTTCTGATCGAGGCCTCGTCCCACGGCGGGTGTTAGGCCCATAGGGGCGCTTGCCTTGGCCGCTTCGGGTCTTCTCGGAGTCGGGTTGTTTGGTAATGCAGCCCAAAGCGGGTGGTAAACTCCACCTAAGACTAAATACGGTCGCGAGACCGATAGCGGACAAGTACCGTGAGGGAAAGTTGAAAAGCACTTTGAAGAGAGAGTTCAAGAGTACGTGAAACCGTTGAGAGGCAAACGGGAGGGCCCGTCAGGTCGCCGGCTCGCTTTCAGTTGGGTGCGGGGGCGCGCCGTCTCGGTTCGCGGACGCTTAAGGCGCCGCTGCCGAGTCGGCTCGCGCACCGTCTCAGCGCACTAGCGACCGGCGCGGGTCACGACCGGTTTGCCGTCGGTCTAAGTCCCCGCGCGAAGGTGGCCTCCGCTCCGGCGGATGTGTTACAGCGCGCGGGCGGTGCGGCCCGGCGACGGATCGAGGAAAGGATGCCGCGCGCTCTCTGTGTGCGGCCGTCGCCGTTCGGCTGGCTTGTCGTTCGCCTGCACTGTACGCAGTGCCGGTGTTCGGCGGGCTGCCGCTTCGGTGGCGCGCCGTCGACGCGCTCGGGGTCCGGGGCCACGTCGGCCACCCTCCCGACCCGTCTTGAAACACGGACCAAGGAGTCTAACATGAGCGCGAGTCGTCGAGTGGTTCGAGACTCGCAGGCGAAATGAAAGTGAAGGCGGCCTTTGGCCGAACGAGGTCGGACCCGGAGCCCCGTGCGGGCGCCGGCGCACGACCGGCCGATCGCACCCGCTCTGCCGGGGCGGTCGCGCAAGAGCGTCCATGTTGGGACCCGAAAGATGGTGAACTATGCCTGGGAAGGTCGAAGCCAGAGGAAACTCTGGTGGAGGACCGTAGCGA
>NC_135260.1:18365000-18367500 GCF_964204865.1 Styela clava | reverse complement strand
GCGAAAGACAGTAAACTCGAATGAGCCAAGAAAGAGCGGTGCGGGGCCGGTCGGAGCGCACCCTTTTCTCGGTGGCTGGCGGGCGAGAGAGTGCTGCGTCGCCGGCATCGGCGTCGAAAGGAGCCGAGCCGAAAAAAGTTAAAGTACAAACGTGCAAGCATACTAGCCTAACCCTAGGTAAGGCATGTCAGAGCGAAAGACAGTAATTTCGAATGAGCCAAGAAAGAGCGGTGCGGGGCCGGTCGGAGCGCACCCTTTTCTCGGTGGCTGGCGGGCGAGAGAGTGCTGCGTCGCCGGCATCGGCGTCGAAAGAAGCCGAGCCGAAAAAAGTTAAAGTACAAACGTGCAAGCATACTAACCTAACCCTAGGTAAGGCATGTCAGAGCGAAAGACAGTAATTTCGAATGAGCCAAGAAAGAGCGGTGCGGGGCCGGTCGGAGCGCACCCTTTTCTCGGTGGCTGGCGGGCGAGAGAGTGCTGCGTCGCCGGCATCGGCGTCGAAAGAAGCCGAGTCGAAAAAAGTTAAAGTACAAACGTGCAAGCATACTAGCCTAACCCTAGGTAAGGCATGTCAGAGCGAAAGACAGTAATTTCGAATGAGCCAAGAAAGAGCGGTGCGGGGCCGGTCGGAGCGCACCCTTTTCTCGGTGGCTGGCGGGCGAGAGAGTGCTGCGTCGCCGGCATCGGCGTCGAAAGAAGCCGAGCCGAAAAAAGTTAAAGTACAAACGTGCAAGCATACTAACCTAACCCTAGGTAAGGCATGTTAGAGCGAAAGACAGTAAACTCGAATGAGCCAAGAAAGAGCGGTGCGGGGCCGGTCGGAGCGCACCCTTTTCTCGGTGGCTGGCGGGCGAGAGAGTGCTGCGTCGCCGGCATCGGCGTCGAAAGAAGCCGAGCCAAAAAAAGTTAAAGTACAAACGCGATGCTAATGAGCGAGCCGTTGTCTCGACTAATATGTATGGGGCGTTCGATCGAGCGTCTGGCTTGAGCGCTTGTCGGCCTAGCAGAACGGTCGCATTGTTATGCCCGGGTTTTAGGCACCGCTGCAGGCGGCCGGCAGAGCTCTTGTTTGTGCGAAACTGAATGGATCGAGCCCGAGAGAGGGCGAGCAAAGAAAAAACGCAAATCGCTCCGCCTGGCACTGCCGGCGAGCGCGTGGACGTCGCGGCCAGCGACTGTCGAAGCTGAGTACGGCCGCAGGCGATCGCCTCGGTCTTAAACGAATGCGACGAGCACGCGCCGGGCGGCCCAGCAAGGGCCGAGCGCAGCTGTCGCAGCTATCTGGTTGATCCTGCCAGTAGTGATATGCTTGTCTCAAAGATTAAGCCATGCAGGTGCAAGTACGAGTTCTCGTAAAGCGAAACTGCGAATGGCTCATTAAATCAGTCTTGGTTTATTTGGTCTCGTAAGCGAAGTGGATAACTGTGGTAATTCTAGAGCTAATACATGCATTAAGCGCCGACTTCGGGAGGCGCGCTTTTATCAGATCAAAACCGACCGGGTTCGTCCTGTGACGTTTGATGACTCTGGATAACCACGCGGATCGTACGGTCTCTGCACCGACGACGTATCATTCAAGTGTCTGCCCTATCAACTGTCGAAGGTACGCTACGTGCCTACCTTTGTGATAACGGGTAACGGGGAATCAGGGTTCGATTCCGGAGAGGGAGCCTGAGAAACGGCTGCCACATCCAAGGAAGGCAGCAGGCGCGCAAATTACCCATTCCCGACACGGGGAGGTAGTGACGAAAAATAACAATACAGGACTCTAACGAGGCCCTGTAATTGGAATGAGTACATCCTAAAACTCTTAACGAGTATCCATTGGAGGGCAAGTCTGGTGCCAGCAGCCGCGGTAATTCCAGCTCCAACAGTGTATGCTAAAGTTGTTGCGGTTGAAAAGCTCGTAGTTGGATTTTGGGCGAGCGCCGCCGGTCCGTCGCAAGGCGTGTCACTGGTTGCGTTCGCCTCACCTTCGGTTCTCCGTCGGTGCTCTTGACTGAGTGTCGGCGGTGGCCGATAAGTTTACTTTGAAAAAATTAGAGTGTTCAAAGCAGGCTGTTCGCCTGCATAGTGTTGCATGGAATAATGGAATAGGACCTCGGTTCTATTTTGTTGGTTTTCGGAGCACGAGGTAATGATTAAGAGGGACAGACGGGGGCGTCCGTACTCTGCCGTTAGAGGTGAAATTCTTGGATCGGCGGAAGACGAACTACTGCGAAAGCATTCGCCAAGAATGTTTTCTTTAATCAAGAGCGAAAGTCAGAGGTTCGAAGACGATCAGATACCGTCCTAGTTCTGACTATAAACGATGCCAACTAGCGATCGGGAGGCGTTACCATGACGACCTTTCCGGCAGCTTCCGGGAAACCAAAGTCTTTGGGTTCCGGGGGAAGTATGGTTGCAAAGCTGAAACTTAAAGGAATTGACGGAAGGGCACCACCAGGAGTGGAGCCTGCGGCTTAATTTGACTCAACACGGGGAAACTCACCCGGCCCGG
>NC_135260.1:18355000-18357500 GCF_964204865.1 Styela clava | reverse complement strand
AGCGAAAGACAGTAATTTCGAATGAGCCAAGAAAGAGCGGTGCGGGGCCGGTCGGAGCGCACCCTTTTCTCGGTGGCTGGCGGGCGAGAGAGTGCTGCGTCGCCGGCATCGGCGTCGAAAGAAGCCGAGCCAAAAAAAGTTAAAGTACAAACGTGCAAGCATACTAGCCTAACCCTAGGTAAGGCATGTCAGAGCAAAAGACAGTAATTTCGAATGAGCCAAGGAAGAGCGGTGCGGGGCCGGTCGGAGCGCACCCTTTTCTCGGTGGCTGGCGGGCGAAAGAGTGCTGCTTCGCCGGCATCGGCGTCGAAAGAAGCCGAGCCGAAAAAAGTTAAAGTACAAACGTGCAAGCATACTAACCTAACCCTAGGTAAGGCATGTTAGAGCGAAAGACAGTAAACTCGAATGAGCCAAGAAAGAGCGGTGCGGGGCCGGTCGGAGCGCACCCTTTTCTCGGTGGCTGGCGGGCGAGAGAGTGCTGCGTCGCCGGCATCGGCGTCGAAAGAAGCCGAGCCAAAAAAAGTTAAAGTACAAACGCGATGCTAATGAGCGAGCCGTTGTCTCGACTAATATGTAGGGGGCGTTCGATCGAGCGTCTGGCTTGAGCGCTTGTCGGCCTAGCAGAACGGTCGAATTGTTATGCCCGGGTTTTAGGCACCGCTGCAGGCGGCCGGCAGAGCTCTTGTTTGTGCGAAACTGAATGGATCGAGCCCGAGAGAGGGCGAGCAAAGAAAAAACGCAAATCGCTCCGCCTGGCACTGCCGGCGAGAGCGTGGACGTCGCGGCCAGCGACTGTCGAAGCTGAGTACGGCCGCAGGCGATCGCCTCGGTCTTAAACGAATGCGACGAGCACGCGCCGGGCGGCCCAGCAAGGGCCGAGCGCAGCTGTCGCAGCTATCTGGTTGATCCTGCCAGTAGTGATATGCTTGTCTCAAAGATTAAGCCATGCAGGTGCAAGTACGAGTTCTCGTAAAGCGAAACTGCGAATGGCTCATTAAATCAGTCTTGGTTTATTTGGTCTCGTAAGCGAAGTGGATAACTGTGGTAATTCTAGAGCTAATACATGCATTAAGCGCCGACTTCGGGAGGCGCGCTTTTATCAGATCAAAACCGACCGGGTTCGTCCTGTGACGTTTGATGACTCTGGATAACCACGCGGATCGTACGGTCTCTGCACCGACGACGTATCATTCAAGTGTCTGCCCTATCAACTGTCGAAGGTACGCTACGTGCCTACCTTTGTGAAAACGGGTAACGGGGAATCAGGGTTCGATTCCGGAGAGGGAGCCTGAGAAACGGCTACCACATCCAAGGAAGGCAGCAGGCGCGCAAATTACCCATTCCCGACACGGGGAGGTAGTGACGAAAAATAACAATACAGGACTCTAACGAGGCCCTGTAATTGGAATGAGTACATCCTAAAACTCTTAACGAGTATCCATTGGAGGGCAAGTCTGGTGCCAGCAGCCGCGGTAATTCCAGCTCCAACAGTGTATGCTAAAGTTGTTGCGGTTGAAAAGCTCGTAGTTGGATTTTGGGCGAGCGCCGCCGGTCCGTCGCAAGGCGTGTCACTGGTTGCGTTCGCCTCACCTTCGGTTCTCCGTCGGTGCTCTTGACTGAGTGTCGGCGGTGGCCGATAAGTTTACTTTGAAAAAATTAGAGTGTTCAAAGCAGGCTGTTCGCCTGCATAGTGTTGCATGGAATAATGGAATAGGACCTCGGTTCTATTTTGTTGGTTTTCGGAGCACGAGGTAATGATTAAGAGGGACAGACGGGGGCGTCCGTACTCTGCCGTTAGAGGTGAAATTCTTGGATCGGCGGAAGACGAACTACTGCGAAAGCATTCGCCAAGAATGTTTTCTTTAATCAAGAGCGAAAGTCAGAGGTTCGAAGACGATCAGATACCGTCCTAGTTCTGACTATAAACGATGCCAACTAGCGATCGGGAGGCGTTACCATGACGACCTTTCCGGCAGCTTCCGGGAAACCAAAGTCTTTGGGTTCCGGGGGAAGTATGGTTGCAAAGCTGAAACTTAAAGGAATTGACGGAAGGGCACCACCAGGAGTGGAGCCTGCGGCTTAATTTGACTCAACACGGGGAAACTCACCCGGCCCGGACACAGGTAGGATTGACAGATTGAGAGCTCTTTCTTGATTCTGTGGGTGGTGGTGCATGGCCGTTCTTAGTTGGTGGAGCGATTTGTCTGGTTAATTCCGATAACGAACGAGACTCTGGCATGCTAAATAGTTACGCGACCTTCTCGGTCGGCGTCTAACTTCTTAGAGGGACTAGTGGCGTTTAGCCACACGAGATTGAGCAATAACAGGTCTGTGATGCCCTTAGATGTCCGGGGCCGCACGCGCGCTACACTGAGTGAAGCAGCGAGTGTCTAACCTAGGCCGAAAGGTCCGGGTAACCTGTTGAACCTCATTCGTGATTGGGATAGGGACTTGCAATTGTTTCCCTTGAACGAGGAATTCCCAGTAAGCGCAAGTCATC
>NC_135260.1:18345000-18347500 GCF_964204865.1 Styela clava | reverse complement strand
AGTGCTGCTTTGCCGGCATCGGCGTCGAAAGAAGCCGAGCCGAAAAAAGTTAAAGTACAAACGTGCAAGCATACTAACCTAACCCTAGGTAAGGCATGTTAGAGCGAAAGACAGTAAACTCGAATGAGCCAAGAAAGAGCGGTGCGGGGCCGGTCGGAGCGCACCCTTTTCTCGGTGGCTGGCGGGCGAGAGAGTGCTGCGTCGCCGGCATCGGCGTCGAAAGAAGCCGAGCCAAAAAAAGTTAAAGTACAAACGCGATGCTAATGAGCGAGCCGTTGTCTCGACTAATATGTAGGGGGCGTTCGATCGAGCGTCTGGCTTGAGCGCTTGTCGGCCTAGCAGAACGGTCGAATTGTTATGCCCGGGTTTTAGGCACCGCTGCAGGCGGCCGGCAGAGCTCTTGTTTGTGCGAAACTGAATGGATCGAGCCCGAGAGAGGGCGAGCAAAGAAAAAACGCAAATCGCTCCGCCTGGCACTGCCGGCGAGAGCGTGGACGTCGCGGCCAGCGACTGTCGAAGCTGAGTACGGCCGCAGGCGATCGCCTCGGTCTTAAACGAATGCGACGAGCACGCGCCGGGCGGCCCAGCAAGGGCCGAGCGCAGCTGTCGCAGCTATCTGGTTGATCCTGCCAGTAGTGATATGCTTGTCTCAAAGATTAAGCCATGCAGGTGCAAGTACGAGTTCTCGTAAAGCGAAACTGCGAATGGCTCATTAAATCAGTCTTGGTTTATTTGGTCTCGTAAGCGAAGTGGATAACTGTGGTAATTCTAGAGCTAATACATGCATTAAGCGCCGACTTCGGGAGGCGCGCTTTTATCAGATCAAAACCGACCGGGTTCGTCCTGTGACGTTTGATGACTCTGGATAACCACGCGGATCGTACGGTCTCTGCACCGACGACGTATCATTCAAGTGTCTGCCCTATCAACTGTCGAAGGTACGCTACGTGCCTACCTTTGTGATAACGGGTAACGGGGAATCAGGGTTCGATTCCGGAGAGGGAGCCTGAGAAACGGCTACCACATCCAAGGAAGGCAGCAGGCGCGCAAATTACCCATTCCCGACACGGGGAGGTAGTGACGAAAAATAACAATACAGGACTCTAACGAGGCCCTGTAATTGGAATGAGTACATCCTAAAACTCTTAACGAGTATCCATTAGAGGGCAAGTCTGGTGCCAGCAGCCGCGGTAATTCCAGCTCCAACAGTGTATGCTAAAGTTGTTGCGGTTGAAAAGCTCGTAGTTGGATTTTGGGCGAGCGCCGCCGGTCCGTCGCAAGGCGTGTCACTGGTTGCGTTCGCCTCACCTTCGGTTCTCCGTCGGTGCTCTTGACTGAGTGTCGGCGGTGGCCGATAAGTTTACTTTGAAAAAATTAGAGTGTTCAAAGCAGGCTGTTCGCCTGCATAGTGTTGCATGGAATAATGGAATAGGACCTCGGTTCTATTTTGTTGGTTTTCGGAGCACGAGGTAATGATTAAGAGGGACAGACGGGGGCGTCCGTACTCTGCCGTTAGAGGTGAAATTCTTGGATCGGCGGAAGACGAACTACTGCGAAAGCATTCGCCAAGAATGTTTTCTTTAATCAAGAGCGAAAGTCAGAGGTTCGAAGACGATCAGATACCGTCCTAGTTCTGACTATAAACGATGCCAACTAGCGATCGGGAGGCGTTACCATGACGACCTTTCCGGCAGCTTCCGGGAAACCAAAGTCTTTGGGTTCCGGGGGAAGTATGGTTGCAAAGCTGGAACTTGAAGGAATTGACGGAAGGGCACCACCAGGAGTGGAGCCTGCGGCTTAATTTGACTCAACACGGGGAAACTCACCCGGCCCGGACACAGGTAGGATTGACAGATTGAGAGCTCTTTCTTGATTTTGTGGGTGGTGGTGCATGGCCGTTCTTAGTTGGTGGAGCGATTTGTCTGGTTAATTCCGATAACGAACGAGACTCTGGCATGCTAAATAGTTACGCGACCTTCTCGGTCGGCGTCTAACTTCTTAGAGGGACTAGTGGCGTTTAGCCACACGAGATTGAGCAATAACAGGTCTGTGATGCCCTTAGATGTCCGGGGCCGCACGCGCGCTACACTGAGTGAAGCAGCGAGTGTCTAACCTAGGCCGAAAGGTCCGGGTAACCCGTTGAACCTCATTCGTGATTGGGATAGGGACTTGCAATTGTTTCCCTTGAACGAGGAATTTCCAGTAAGCGCAAGTCATCAACTTGCGTTAATTACGTCCCTGCCCTTTGTACACACCGCCCGTCGCTACTACTGATTGAATGGTTTAGTGAGATCCTTGGATCGGCCCCGTCGCGGCTGGCAACGGCCGCGTCGGCGTGTCGAGAAGACGATCAAACTTAATCATTTAGAGGAAGTAAAAGTCGTAACAAGGTTTCCGTAGGTGAACCTGCGGAAGGATCATTACCGAAGGTGGTGGTAGGCCCCGGCCGACCGCGCACTGAATTGTCTTTGGGTGCCGCCGAGAGTGCGGCCGTCAATCG
>NC_135260.1:18332500-18337500 GCF_964204865.1 Styela clava | reverse complement strand
CCTAGGTAAGGCATGTCAGAGCGAAAGACAGTAATTTCGAATGAGCCAAGAAAGAGCGGTGCGGGGCCGGTCGGAGCGCACCCTTTTCTCGGTGGCTGGCGGGCGAGAGAGTGCTGCGTCGCCGGCATCGGCGTCGAAAGAAGCCGAGCCGAAAAAAGTTAAAGTACAAACGTGCAAGCATACTAGCCTAACCCTAGGTAAGGCATGTCAGAGCGAAAGACAGTAAACTCGAATGAGCCAAGAAAGAGCGGTGCGGGGCCGGTCGGAGCGCACCCTTTTCTCGGTGGCTGGCGGGCGAGAGAGTGCTGCGTCGCCGGCATCGGCGTCGAAAGAAGCCGAGCCGAAAAAAGTTAAAGTACAAACGTGCAAGCATACTAACCTAACCCTAGGTAAGGCATGTCAGAGCGAAAGACAGTAATTTCGAATGAGCCAAGAAAGAGCGGTGCGGGGCCGGTCGGAGCGCACCCTTTTCTCGGTGGCTGGCGGGCGAGAGAGTGCTGCGTCGCCGGCATCGGCGTCGAAAGAAGCCGAGCCGAAAAAAGTTAAAGTACAAACGTGCAAGCATACTAACCTAACCCTAGGTAAGGAATGTCAGAGCGAAAGACAGTAATTTCGAATGAGCCAAGAAAGAGCGGTGCGGGGCCGGTCGGAGCGCACCCTTTTCTCGGTGGCTGGCGGGCGAGAGAGTGCTGCGTCGCCGGCATCGGCGTCGAAAGAAGCCGAGCCGGAAAAAGTTAAAGTACAAACGTGCAAGCATACTAACCTAACCCTAGGTAAGGCATGTCAGAGCGAAAGACAGTAATTTCGAATGAGCCAAGAAAGAGCGGTGCGGGGCCGGTCGGAGCGCACCCTTTTCTCGGTGGCTGGCGGGCGAGAGAGTGCTGCGTCGCCGGCATCGGCGTCGAAAGAAGCCGAGCCGAAAAAAGTTAAAGTACAAACGTGCAAGCATACTAGCCTAACCCTAGGTAAGGCATGTCAGAGCGAAAGACAGTAAACTCGAATGAGCCAAGAAAGAGCGGTGCGGGGCCGGTCGGAGCGCACCCTTTTCTCGGTGGCTGGCGGGCGAGAGAGTGCTGCGTCGCCGGCATCGGCGTCGAAAGAAGCCGAGCCAAAAAAAGTTAAAGTACAAACGTGCAAGCATACTAACCTAACCCTAGGTAAGGCATGTTAGAGCGAAAGACAGTAAACTCGAATGAGCCAAGAAAGAGCGGTGCGGGGCCGGTCGGAGCGCACCCTTTTCTCGGTGGCTGGCGGGCGAGAGAGTGCTGCGTCGCCGGCATCGGCGTCGAAAGAAGCCGAGCCAAAAAAAGTTAAAGTACAAACGCGATGCTAATGAGCGAGCCGTTGTCTCGACTAATATGTAGGGGGCGTTCGATCGAGCGTCTGGCTTGAGCGCTTGTCGGCCTAGCAGAACGGTCGCATTGTTATGCCCGGGTTTTAGGCACCGCTGCAGGCGGCCGGCAGAGCTCTTGTTTGTGCGAAACTGAATGGATCGAGCCCGAGAGAGGGCGAGCAAAGAAAAAACGCAAATCGCTCCGCCTGGCACTGCCGGCGAGAGCGTGGACGTCGCGGCCAGCGACTGTCGAAGCTGAGTACGGCCGCAGGCGATCGCCTCGGTCTTAAACGAATGCGACGAGCACGCGCCGTGCGGCCCAGCAAGGGCCGAGCGCAGCTGTCGCAGCTATCTGGTTGATCCTGCCAGTAGTGATATGCTTGTCTCAAAGATTAAGCCATGCAGGTGCAAGTACGAGTTCTCGTAAAGCGAAACTGCGAATGGCTCATTAAATCAGTCTTGGTTTATTTGGTCTCGTAAGCGAAGTGGATAACTGTGGTAATTCTAGAGCTAATACATGCATTAAGCGCCGACTTCGGGAGGCGCGCTTTTATCAGATCAAAACCGACCGGGTTCGTCCTGTGACGTTTGATGACTCTGGATAACCACGCGGATCGTACGGTCTCTGCACCGACGACGTATCATTCAAGTGTCTGCCCTATCAACTGTCGAAGGTACGCTACGTGCCTACCTTTGTGATAACGGGTAACGGGGAATCAGGGTTCGATTCCGGAGAGGGAGCCTGAGAAACGGCTACCACATCCAAGGAAGGCAGCAGGCGCGCAAATTACCCATTCCCGACACGGGGAGGTAGTGACGAAAAATAACAATACAGGACTCTAACGAGGCCCTGTAATTGGAATGAGTACATCCTAAAACTCTTAACGAGTATCCATTGGAGGGCAAGTCTGGTGCCAGCAGCCGCGGTAATTCCAGCTCCAACAGTGTATGCTAAAGTTGTTGCGGTTGAAAAGCTCGTAGTTGGATTTTGGGCGAGCGCCGCCGGTCCGTCGCAAGGCGTGTCACTGGTTGCGTTCGCCTCACCTTCGGTTCTCCGTCGGTGCTCTTGACTGAGTGTCGGCGGTGGCCGATAAGTTTACTTTGAAAAAATTAGAGTGTTCAAAGCAGGCTGTTCGCCTGCATAGTGTTGCATGGAATAATGGAATAGGACCTCGGTTCTATTTTGTTGGTTTTCGGAGCACGAGGTAATGATTAAGAGGGACAGACGGGGGCGTCCGTACTCTGCCGTTAGAGGTGAAATTCTTGGATCGGCGGAAGACGAACTACTGCGAAAGCATTCGCCAAGAATGTTTTCTTTAATCAAGAGCGAAAGTCAGAGGTTCGAAGACGATCAGATACCGTCCTAGTTCTGACTATAAACGATGCCAACTAGCGATCGGGAGGCGTTACCATGACGACCTTTCCGGCAGCTTCCGGGAAACCAAAGTCTTTGGGTTCCGGGGGAAGTATGGTTGCAAAGCTGAAACTTAAAGGAATTGACGGAAGGGCACCACCAGGAGTGGAGCCTGCGGCTTAATTTGACTCAACACGGGGAAACTCACCCGGCCCGGACACAGGTAGGATTGACAGATTGAGAGCTCTTTCTTGATTCTGTGGGTGGTGGTGCATGGCCGTTCTTAGTTGGTGGAGCGATTTGTCTGGTTAATTCCGATAACGAACGAGACTCTGGCATGCTAAATAGTTACGCGACCTTCTCGGTCGGCGTCTAACTTCTTAGAGGGACTAGTGGCGTTTAGCCACACGAGATTGAGCAATAACAGGTCTGTGATGCCCTTAGATGTCCGGGGCCGCACGCGCGCTACACTGAGTGAAGCAGCGAGTGTCTAACCTAGGCCGAAAGGTCCGGGTAACCCGTTGAACCTCATTCGTGATTAGGATAGGGACTTGCAATTGTTTCCCTTGAACGAGGAATTCCCAGTAAGCGCAAGTCATCAACTTGCGTTGATTACGTCCCTGCCCTTTGTACACACCGCCCGTCGCTACTACCGATTGAATGGTTTAGTGAGATCCTTGGATCGGCCCCGTCGCGGCTGGCAACGGCCGCGTCGGCGTGTCGAGAAGACGATCAAACTTGATCATTTAGAGGAAGTAAAAGTCGTAACAAGGTTTCCGTAGGTGAACCTGCGGAAGGATCATTACCGAAGGTGGTGGTAGGCCCCGGCCGACCGCGCACTGAATTGTCTTTGGGTGCCGCCGAGAGTGCGGCCGTCAATCGGGGTTCCGCCCCGTGCGACACGCGTAACACGTTGGCATAGCAAGGCAGCCGAGTGCGATGGTGGCTTCTGGGCACCGCGCTCGATGTGCCGCCGGCCCAGCCCGGCGGTCGCTCGGCGCCGTTTGTTGGTGTTTTTGTGCAGTTGTTGTCGGTGGTGGTTTTGTGGTCGATCCCACAGTGTGACGTCCGCGCGCTTCGGCGCCGGGCGAAACGTCGAGGACGACTCTTAACGGTGGATCACTCGGCTCGCGAGTCGATGAAGGACGCAGCCAAGTGCGAGAAGTAATGTGAATTGCAGAACACATTGAACGTCGACCTTCTGAACGCGAATTGCGGTCTCGGGTCAATCCCGGGACCGCGTCTGCCTCAGGGTCGCGTTCGTCCTCACCCGAGGGCCGTCGCCTGGCCTCTGCGAAGACGGCCGGGCGTCGCCCCAAGTTGAAGCGGTCGCCGAGCTTTCTCGGCGCGACCGCGTGTCCCGTACACCGCCGGCCCCTCGACGTGTTCAACTACGTTCGAGGGGCGGGTCCAGGTCGGTCGGTCCGGTCACGAGATCAAGACCGACCGTGGGCCAAGGCGGCGACGGTACGCGCTCGGTCGGCGCCGGCGGCGACGACTTGCGATGCCAGCGGGCCGTGTAAGAAGCGGCCCGCTTGACACATACGACCTGAGTTCAGGCGAGAGCACCCGCTGAATTTAAGCATATTATTAAGCGGAGGAAAAGAAACCAACAGGGATTCCCTGAGTAACGGCGAGTGAACCGGGAAGAGTCCAGCGTCGAATCTGCGCGCTTTTCGAGCGCGCCGAGTTGTGACGTACGGAAGTCCCAGTGCGGCTGACGGCGAGCGCCGGTGTCCTTCTGATCGAGGCCTCGTCCCACGGCGGGTGTTAGGCCCATAGGGGCGCTTGCCTTGGCCGCTTCGGGTCTTCTCGGAGTCGGGTTGTTTGGGAATGCAGCCCAAAGCGGGTGGTAAACTCCACCTAAGACTAAATACGGTCGCGAGACCGATAGCGGACAAGTACCGTGAGGGAAGGTTGAAAAGCACTTTGAAGAGAGAGTTCAAGAGTACGTGAAACCGTTGAGAGGCAAACGGGAGGGCCCGTCAGGTCGCCGGCTCGCTTTCAGTTGGGTGCGGGGGCGCGCCGTCCCGGTTCGCGGACGCTTAAGGCGCCGCTGCCGAGTCGGCTCGCGCACCGTCTCAGCGCACTAGCGACCGGCGCGGGTCACGACCGGTTTGCCGTCGGTCTAAGTCCCCGCGCGAAGGTGGCCTCCGCTCCGGCGGGGGTGTTACAGCGCGCGGGTGGTGCGGCCCGGCGGCGGATCGAGGAAAGGACGTTCTCTGTGTGCGGCCGTCGCCGTTCGGCTGGCTTGTCGTTCGCCTGCACTGTACGCAGTGCCGGTGTTCGGCGGGCTGCCGCTTCGGTGGCGCG
>NC_135260.1:18320000-18327500 GCF_964204865.1 Styela clava | reverse complement strand
GTGGCTGGCGGGCGAGAGAGTGCTGCGTCGCCGGCATCGGCGTCGAAAGAAGCCGAGCCGAAAAAAGTTAAAGTACAAACGTGCAAGCATACTAACCTAACCCTAGGTAAGGCATGTCAGAGCGAAAGACAGTAATTTCGAATGAGCCAAGAAAGAGCGGTGCGGGGCCTGTCGGAGCGCACCCTTTTCTCGGTGGCTGGCGGGCGAGAGAGTGCTGCGTCGCCGGCATCGGCGTCGAAAGAAGCCGAGCCGAAAAAAGTTAAAGTACAAACGTGCAAGCATACTAGCCTAACCCTAGGTAAGGCATGTCAGAGCGAAAGACAGTAATTTCGAATGAGCCAAGAAAGAGCGGTGCGGGGCCGGTCGGAGCGCACCCTTTTCTCGGTGGCTGGCGGGCGAGAGAGTGCTGCGTCGCCGGCATCGGCGTCGAAAGAAGCCGAGCCGAAAAAAGTTAAAGTACAAACGTGCAAGCATACTAGCCTAACCCTAGGTAAGGCATGTCAGAGCGAAAGACAGTAATTTCGAATGAGCCAAGAAAGAGCGGTGCGGGGCCGGTCGGAGCGCACCCTTTTCTCGGTGGCTGGCGGGCGAGAGAGTGCTGCGTCGCCGGCATCGGCGTCGAAAGAAGCCGAGCCGAAAAAAGTTGAAGTACAAACGTGCAAGCATACTAACCTAACCCTAGGTAAGGCATGTCAGAGCGAAAGACAGTAATTTCGAATGAGCCAAGAAAGAGCGGTGCGGGGCCGGTCGGAGCGCACCCTTTTCTCGGTGGCTGGCGGGCGAGAGAGTGCTGCGTCGCCGGCATCGGCGTCGAAAGAAGCCGAGCCGAAAAAAGTTAAAGTACAAACGTGCAAGCATACTAGCCTAACCCTAGGTAAGGCATGTCAGAGCGAAAGACAGTAAACTCGAATGAGCCAAGAAAGAGCGGTGCGGGGCCGGTCGGAGCGCACCCTTTTCTCGGTGGCTGGCGGGCGAGAGAGTGCTGCGTTGCCGGCATCGGCGTCGAAAGAAGCCGAGCCGAAAAAAGTTAAAGTACAAACGTGCAAGCATACTAACCTAACCCTAGGTAAGGCATGTCAAAGCGAAAGACAGTAATTTCGAATGAGCCAAGAAAGAGCGGTGCGGGGCCGGTCGGAGCGCACCCTTTTCCCGGTGGCTGGCGGGCGAGAGAGTGCTGCGTCGCCGGCATCGGCGTCGAAAGAAGCCGAGCCGGAAAAAGTTAAAGTACAAACGTGCAAGCATACTAACCTAACCCTAGGTAAGGCATGTCAGAGCGAAAGACAGTAATTTCGAATGAGCCAAGAAAGAGCGGTGCGGGGCCGGTCGGAGCGCACCCTTTTCTCGGTGGCTGGCGGGCGAGAGAGTGCTGCGTCGCCGGCATCGGCGTCGAAAGAAGCCGAGCCGAAAAAAGTTAAAGTACAAACGTGCAAGCATACTAGCCTAACCCTAGGTAAGGCATGTCAGAGCGAAAGACAGTAAACTCGAATGAGCCAAGAAAGAGCGGTGCGGGGCCGGTCGGAGCGCACCCTTTTCTCGGTGGCTGGCGGGCGAGAGAGTGCTGCGTCGCCGGCATCGGCGTCGAAAGAAGCCGAGCCGGAAAAAGTTAAAGTACAAACGTGCAAGCATACTAACCTAACCCTAGGTAAGGCATGTCAGAGCGAAAGACAGTAATTTCGAATGAGCCAAGAAAGAGCGGTGCGGGGCCGGTCGGAGCGCACCCTTTTCTCGGTGGCTGGCGGGCGAGAGAGTGCTGCGTCGCCGGCATCGGCGTCGAAAGGATCCGAGCCGAAAAAAGTTAAAGTACAAACGTGCAAGCATACTAGCCTAACCCTAGGTAAGGCATGTCAGAGCGAAAGACAGTAAACTCGAATGAGCCAAGAAAGAGCGGTGCGGGGCCGGTCGGAGCGCACCCTTTTCTCGGTGGCTGGCGGGCGAGAGAGTGCTGCGTCGCCGGCATCGGCGTCGAAAGAAGCCGAGCCGAAAAAAGTTAAAGTACAAACGTGCAAGCATACTAGCCTAACCCTAGGTAAGGCATGTCAGAGCGAAAGACAGTAATTTCGAATGAGCCAAGAAAGAGCGGTGCGGGGCCGGTCGGAGCGCACCCTTTTCTCGGTGGCTGGCGGGCGAGAGAGTGCTGCGTCGCCGGCATCGGCGTCGAAAGAAGCCGAGCCGAAAAAAGTTAAAGTACAAACGTGCAAGCATACTAACCTAACCCTAGGTAAGGCATGTCAGAGCGAAAGACAGTAATTTCGAATGAGCCAAGAAAGAGCGGTGCGGGGCCGGTCGGAGCGCACCTTTTTCTCGGTGGCTGGCGGGCGAGAGAGTGCTGCGTCGCCGGCATCGACGTCGAAAGAAGCCGAGCCGAAAAAAGTTAAAGTACAAACGTGCAAGCATACTAGCCTAACCCTAGGTAAGGCATGTCAGAGCGAAAGACAGTAATTTCGAATGAGCCAAGAAAGAGCGGTGCGGGGCCGGTCGGAGCGCACCCTTTTCTCGGTGGCTGGCGGGCGAGAGAGTGCTGCGTCGCCGGCATCGGCGTCGAAAGAAGCCGAGCCGAAAAAAGTTAAAGTACAAACGTGCAAGCATACTAACCTAACCCTAGGTAAGGCATGTTAGAGCGAAAGACAGTAAACTCGAATGAGCCAAGAAAGAGCGGTGCGGGGCCGGTCGGAGCGCACCCTTTTCTCGGTGGCTGGCGGGCGAGAGAGTGCTGCGTCGCCGGCATCGGCGTCGAAAGAAGCCGAGCCGAAAAAAGTTAAAGTACAAACGTGCAAGCATACTAGCCTAACCCTAGGTAAGGCATGTCAGAGCGAAAGACAGTAAACTCGAATGAGCCAAGAAAGAGCGGTGCGGGGCCGGTCGGAGCGCACCTTTTTCTCGGTGGCTGGCGGGCGAGAGAGTGCTGCGTCGCCGGCATCGGCGTCGAAAGAAGCCGAGCCGAAAAAAGTTACGTGCAAGCATACTAACCTAACCCTAGGTAAGGCATGTCAGAGCGAAAGACAGTAATTTCGAATGAGCCAAGAAAGAGCGGTGCGGGGCCGGTCGGAGCGCACCCTTTTCTCGGTGGCTGGCGGGCGAGAGAGTGCTGCGTCGCCGGCATCGGCGTCGATAGAAGCCGAGCCGAAAAAAGTTAAAGTACAAACGTGCAAGCATACTAGCCTAACCCTAGGTAAGGCATGTCAGAGCGAAAGACAGTAAACTCGAATGAGCCAAGAAAGAGCGGTGCGGGGCCGGTCGGAGCGCACCCTTTTCTCGGTGGCTGGCGGGCGAGAGAGTGCTGCGTCGCCGGCATCGGCGTCGAAAGAAGCCGAGCCGAAAAAAGTTAAAGTACAAACGTGCAAGCATACTAACCTAACCCTAGGTAAGGCATGTCAGAGCGAAAGACAGTAATTTCGAATGAGCCAAGAAAGAGCGGTGCGGGGCCGGTCGGAGCGCACCCTTTTCTCGGTGGCTGGCGGGCGAGAGAGTGCTGCGTCGCCGGCATCGGCGTCGAAAGAAGCCGAGCCGAAAAAAGTTAAAGTACAAACGTGCAAGCATACTAGCCTAACCCTAGGTAAGGCATGTCAGAGCGAAAGACAGTAAACTCGAATGAGCCAAGAAAGAGCGGTGCGGGGCCGGTCGGAGCGCACCCTTTTCTCGGTGGCTGGCGGGCGAGAGAGTGCTGCGTCGCCGGCATCGGCGTCGAAAGAAGCCGAGCCGAAAAAAGTTAAAGTACAAACGTGCAAGCATACTAACCTAACCCTAGGTAAGGCATGTCAGAGCGAAAGACAGTAATTTCGAATGAGCCAAGAAAGAACGGTGCGGGGCCGGTCGGAGCGCACCCTTTTCTCGGTGGCTGGCGGGCGAGAGAGTGCTGCGTCGCCGGCATCGGCGTCGAAAGAAGCCGAGCCGAAAAAAGTTAAAGTACAAACGTGCAAGCATACTAACCCAACCCTAGGTAAGGCATGTCAGAGCGAAAGACAGTAATTTCGAATGAGCCAAGAAAGAGCGGTGCGGGGCCGGTCGGAGCGCACCCTTTTCTCGGTGGCTGGCGGGCGAGAGAGTGCTGCGTCGCCGGCATCGGCGTCGAAAGAAGCCGAGCCGAAAAAAGTTAAAGTACAAACGTGCAAGCATACTAGCCTAACCCTAGGTAAGGCATGTCAGAGCGAAAGACAGTAAACTCGAATGAGCCAAGAAAGAGCGGTGCGGGGCCGGTCGGAGCGCACCCTTTTCTCGGTGGCTGGCGGGCGAGAGAGTGCTGCGTCGCCGGCATCGGCGTCGAAAGAAGCCGAGCCGAAAAAAGTTAAAGTACAAACGTGCAAGCATACTAACTCAACCCTAGGTAAGGCATATCAGAGCGAAAGACAGTAATTTCGAATGAGCCAAGAAAGAGCGGTGCGGGGCCGGTCGGAGCGCACCCTTTTCTCGGTGGCTGGCGGGCGAGAGAGTGCTGCGTCGCCGGCATCGGCGTCGAAAGAAGCCGAGCCGGAAAAAGTTAAAGTACAAACGTTCAAGCATACTAACCTAACCCTAGGTAAGGCATGTCAGAGCGAAAGACAGTAATTTCGAATGAGCCAAGAAAGAGCGGTGCGGGGCAGGTCGGAGCGCACCCTTTTCTCGGTGGCTGGCGGGCGAGAGAGTGCTGCGTCGCCGGCATCGGCGTCGAAAGAAGCCGAGCCGAAAAAAGTTAAAGTACAAACGTGCAAGCATACTAGCCTAACCCTAGGTAAGGCATGTCAGAGCGAAAGACAGTAAACTCGAATGAGCCAAGAAAGAGCGGTGCGGGGCCGGTCGGAGCGCACCCTTTTCTCGGTGGCTGGCGGGCGAGAGAGTGCTGCGTCGCCGGCATCGGCGTCGAAAGAAGCCGAGCCGAAAAAAGTTAAAGTACAAACGTGCAAGCATACTAGCCTAACCCTAGGTAAGGCATGTCAGAGCAAAAGACACTAATTTCGAATGAGCCAAGAAAGAGCGGTGCGGGGCCGGTCGGAGCGCACCCTTTTCTCGGTGGCTGGCGGGCGAGAGAGTGCTGCGTCGCCGGCATCGGCGTCGAAAGAAGCCGAGCCGAAAAAAGTTAAAGTACAAACGTGCAAGCATACTAACCTAACCCTAAGTAAGGCATGTCAGAGCGAAAGACAGTAATTTCAAATGAGCCAAGAAAGAGCGGTGCGGGGCCGTTCGGAGCGCACCCTTTTCTCGGTGGCTGGCGGGCGAGAGAGTGCTGCGTCGCCGGCATCGGCGTCGAAAGAAGCCGAGCCGAAAAAAGTTAAAGTACAAACATGCAAGCATACTAGCCTAACCCTAGGTAAGGCATGTCAGAGCGAAAGACAGTAATTTCGAATGAGCCAAGAAAGAGCGGTGCGGGGCCGGTCGGAGCGCACCCTTTTCTCGGTGGCTGGCGGGCGAGAGAGTGCTGCGTCGCCGGCATCGGCGTCGAAAGAAGCCGAGCCGAAAAAAGTTAAAGTACAAACGTGCAAGCATACTAACCTAACCCTAGGTAAGGCATGTTAGAGCGAAAGACAGTAAACTCGAATGAGCCAAGAAAGAGCGGTGCGGGGCCGGTCGGAGCGCACCCTTTTCTCGGTGGCTGGCGGGCGAGAGAGTGCTGCGTCGCCGGCATCGGCGTCGAAAGAAGCCGAGCCAAAAAAAGTTAAAGTACAAACGCGATGCTAATGAGCGAGCCGTTGTCTCGACTAATATGTAGGGGGCGTTCGATCGAGCGTCTGGCTTGAGCGCTTGTCGGCCTAGCAGAACGGTCGCATTGTTATGCCCGGGTTTTAGGCACCGCTGCAGGCGGCCGGCAGAGCTCTTGTTTGTGCGAAACTGAATGGATCGAGCCCGAGAGAGGGCGAGCAAAGAAAAAACGCAAATCGCTCCGCCTGGCACTGCCGGCGAGAGCGTGGACGTCGCGGCCAGCGACTGTCGAAGCTGAGTACGGCCGCAGGCGATCGCCTCGGTCTTAAACGAATGCGACGAGCACGCGCCGGGCGGCCCAGCAAGGGCCGAGCGCAGCTGTCGCAGCTATCTGGTTGATCCTGCCAGTAGTGATATGCTTGTCTCAAAGATTAAGCCATGCAGGTGCAAGTACGAGTTCTCGTAAAGCGAAACTGCGAATGGCTCATTAAATCAGTCTTGGTTTATTTGGTCTCGTAAGCGAAGTGGATAACTGTGGTAATTCTAGAGCTAATACATGCATTAAGCGCCGACTTCGGGAGGCGCGCTTTTATCAGATCAAAACCGACCGGGTTCGTCCTGTGACGTTTGATGACTCTGGATAACCACGCGGATCGTACGGTCTCTGCACCGACGACGTATCATTCAAGTGTCTGCCCTATCAACTGTCGAAGGTACGCTACGTGCCTACCTTTGTGATAACGGGTAACGGGGAATCAGGGTTCGATTCCGGAGAGGGAGCCTGAGAAACGGCTACCACATCCAAGGAGGGCAGCAGGCGCGCAAATTACCCATTCCCGACACGGGGAGGTAGTGACGAAAAATAACAATACAGGACTCTAACGAGGCCCTGTAATTGGAATGAGTACATCCTAAAACTCTTAACGAGTATCCATTGGAGGGCAAGTCTGGTGCCAGCAGCCGCGGTAATTCCAGCTCCAACAGTGTATGCTAAAGTTGTTGCGGTTGAAAAGCTCGTAGTTGGATTTTGGGCGAGCGCCGCCGGTCCGTCGCAAGGCGTGTCACTGGTTGCGTTCGCCTCACCTTCGGTTCTCCGTCGGTGCTCTTGACTGAGTGTCGGCGGTGGCCGATAAGTTTACTTTGAAAAAATTAGAGTGTTCAAAGCAGGCTGTTCGCCTGCATAGTGTTGCATGGAATAATGGAATAGGACCTCGGTTCTATTTTGTTGGTTTTCGGAGCACGAGGTAATGATTAAGAGGGACAGACGGGGGCGTCCGTACTCTGCCGTTAGAGGTGAAATTCTTGGATCGGCGGAAGACGAACTACTGCGAAAGCATTCGCCAAGAATGTTTTCTTTAATCAAGAGCGAAAGTCAGAGGTTCGAAGACGATCAGATACCGTCCTAGTTCTGACTATAAACGATGCCAACTAGCGATCGGGATGCGTTACCATGACGACCTTTCCGGCAGCTTCCGGGAAACCAAAGTCTTTGGGTTCCGGGGGAAGTATGGTTGCAAAGCTGAAACTTAAAGGAATTGACGGAAGGGCACCACCAGGAGTGGAGCCTGCGGCTTAATTTGACTCAACACGGGGAAACTCACCCGGCCCGGACACAGGTAGGATTGACAGATTGAGAGCTCTTTCTTGATTCTGTGGGTGGTGGTGCATGGCCGTTCTTAGTTGGTGGAGCGATTTGTCTGGTTAATTCCGATAACGAACGAGACTCTGGCATGCTAAATAGTTACGCGACCTTCTCGGTCGGCGTCTAACTTCTTAGAGGGACTAGTGGCGTTTAGCCACACGAGATTGAGCAATAACAGGTCTGTGATGCCCTTAGATGTCCGGGGCCGCACGCGCGCTACACTGAGTGAAGCAGCGAGTGTCTAACCT
>NC_135260.1:18297500-18300000 GCF_964204865.1 Styela clava | reverse complement strand
GCCGGCATCGGCGTCGAAAGAAGCCGAGCCGAAAAAAGTTAAAGTACAAACGTGCAAGCATACTAGCCTAACCCTAGGTAAGGCATGTCAGAGCGAAAGACAGTAAACTCGAATGAGCCAAGAAAGAGCGGTGCGGGGCCGGTCGGAGCGCACCCTTTTCTCGGTGGCTGGCGGGCGAGAGAGTGCTGCGTCGCCG
Organism: Styela clava; assembly: GCF_964204865.1. Lineage (NCBI taxonomy): Eukaryota > Metazoa > Chordata > Ascidiacea > Stolidobranchia > Styelidae > Styela > Styela clava. The sequence goes on along the minus strand of NC_135260.1, from coordinate 18,299,804 downwards.
GCATCGGCGTCGAAAGAAGCCGAGCCGAAAAAAGTTAAAGTACAAACGTGCAAGCATACTAACCTAACCCTAGGTAAGGCATGTCAGAGCGAAAGACAGTAATTTCGAATGAGCCAAGAAAGAGCGGTGCGGGGCCGGTCGGAGCGCACCCTTTTCTCGGTGGCTGGCGGGCGAGAGAGTGCTGCGTCGCCGGCATCGGCGTCGAAAGAAGCCGAGCCGGAAAAAGTTAAAGTACAAACGTGCAAGCATACTAACCTAACCCTAGGTAAGGCATGTCAGAGCGAAAGACAGTAATTTCGAATGAGCCAAGAAAGAGCGGTGCGGGGCCGGTCGGAGCGCACCCTTTTCTCGGTGGCTGGCGGGCGAGAGAGTGCTGCGTCGCCGGCATCGGCGTCGGAAGAAGCCGAGCCGAAAAAAGTTAAAGTACAAACGTGCAAGCATACTAGCCTAACCCTAGGTAAGGCATGTCAGAGCGAAAGACAGTAAACTCGAATGAGCCAAGAAAGAGCGGTGCGGGGCCGGTCGGAGCGCACCCTTTTCTCGGTGGCTGGCGGGCGAGAGAGTGCTGCGTCGCCGGCATCGGCGTCGAAAGAAGCCGAGCCGAAAAAAGTTAAAGTACAAACGTGCAAGCATACTAGCCTAACCCTAGGTAAGGCATGTCAGAGCGAAAGACAGTAATTTCGAATGAGCCAAGAAAGAGCGGTGCGGGGCCGGTCGGAGCGCACCCTTTTCTCGGTGGCTGGCGGGCGAGAGAGTGCTGCGTCGCCGGCATCGGCGTCGAAAGAAGCCGAGCCGAAAAAAGTTAAAGTACAAACGTGCAAGCATACTAACCTAACCCTAGGTAAGGCATGTCAGAGCGAAAGACAGTAATTTCGAATGAGCCAAGAAAGAGCGGTGCGGGGCCGGTCGGAGCGCACCCTTTTCTCGGTGGCTGGCGGGCGAGAGAGTGCTGCGTCGCCGGCATCGGCGTCGAAAGAAGCCGAGCCGAAAAAAGTTAAAGTACAAACGTGCAAGCATACTAGCCTAACCCTAGGTAAGGCATGTCAGAGCGAAAGACAGTAATTTCGAATGAGCCAAGAAAGAGCGGTGCGGGGCCGGTCGGAGCGCACCCTTTTCTCGGTGGCTGGCGGGCGAGAGAGTGCTGCGTCGCCGGCATCGGCGTCGAAAGAAGCCGAGCCGAAAAAAGTTAAAGTACAAACGTGCAAGCATACTAACCTAACCCTAGGTAAGGCATGTTAGAGCGAAAGACAGTAAACTCGAATGAGCCAAGAAAGAGCGGTGCGGGGCCGGTCGGAGCGCACCCTTTTCTCGGTGGCTGGCGGGCGAGAGAGTGCTGCGTCGCCGGCATCGGCGTCGAAAGAAGCCGAGCCAAAAAAAGTTAAAGTACAAACGCGATGCTAATGAGCGAGCCGTTGTCTCGACTAATATGTAGGGGGCGTTCGATCGAGCGTCTGGCTTGAGCGCTTGTCGGCCTAGCAGAACGGTCGCATTGTTAGGCCCGGGTTTTAGGCACCGCTGCAGGCGGCCGGCAGAGCTCTTGTTTGTGCGAAACTGAATGGATCGAGCCCGAGAGAGGGCGAGCAAAGAAAAAACGCAAATCGCTCCGCCTGTCACTGCCGGCGAGAGCGTGGACGTCGCGGCCAGCGACTGTCGAAGCTGAGTACGGCCGCAGGCGATCGCCTCGGTCTTAAACGAATGCGACGAGCACGCGCCGGGCGGCCCAGCAAGGGCCGAGCGCAGCTGTCGCAGCTATCTGGTTGATCCTGCCAGTAGTGATATGCTTGCCTCAAAGATTAAGCCATGCAGGTGCAAGTACGAGTTCTCGTAAAGCGAAACTGCGAATGGCTCATTAAATCAGTCTTGGTTTATTTGGTCTCGTAAGCGAAGTGGATAACTGTGGTAATTCTAGAGCTAATACATGCATTAAGCGCCGACTTCGGGAGGCGCGCTTTTATCAGATCAAAACCGACCGGGTTCGTCCTGTGACGTTTGATGACTCTGGATAACCACGCGGATCGTACGGTCTCTGCACCGACGACGTATCATTCAAGTGTCTGCCCTATCAACTCTCGAAGGTACGCTACGTGCCTACCTTTGTGATAACGGGTAACGGGGAATCAGGGTTCGATTCCGGAGAGGGAGCCTGAGAAACGGCTACCACATCCAAGGAAGGCAGCAGGCGCGCAAATTACCCATTCCCGACACGGGGAGGTAGTGACGAAAAATAACAATACAGGACTCTAACGAGGCCCTGTAATTGGAATGAGTACATCCTAAAACTCTTAACGAGTATCCATTGGAGGG
>NC_135260.1:18285000-18290000 GCF_964204865.1 Styela clava | reverse complement strand
AGGCATGTCAGAGCGAAAGACAGTAATTTCGAATGAGCCAAGAAAGAGCGGTGCGGGGCCGGTCGGAGCGCACCCTTTTCTCGGTGGCTGGCGGGCGAGAGAGTGCTGCGTCGCCGGCATCGGCGTCGAAAGAAGCCGAGCCGAAAAAAGTTAAAGTACAAACGTGCAAGCATACTAGCCTAACCCTAGGTAAGGCATGTCAGAGCGAAAGACAGTAAACTCGAATGAGCCAAGAAAGAGCGGTGCGGGGCCGGTCGGAGCGCACCCTTTTCTCGGTGGCTGGCGGGCGAGAGAGTGCTGCGTCGCCGGCATCGGCGTCGAAAGAAGCCGAGCCGAAAAAAGTTAAAGTACAAACGTGCAAGCATACTAACCTAACCCTAGGTAAGGCATGTCAGAGCGAAAGACAGTAATTTCGAATGAGCCAAGAAAGAGCGGTGCGGGGCCGGTCGGAGCGCACTCTTTTCTCGGTGGCTGACGGGCGAGAGAGTGCTGCGTCGCCGGCATCGGCGTCGAAAGAAGCCGAGCCGGAAAAAGTTAAAGTACAAACGTGCAAGCATACTAACCTAACCCTAGGTAAAGCATGTCAGAGCGAAAGACAGTAATTTCGAATGAGCCAAGAAAGAGCGGTGCGGGGCCGGTCGGAGCGCACCCTTTTCTCGGTGGCTGGCGGGCGAGAGAGTGCTGCGTCGCCGGCATCGGCGTCGAAAGAAGCCGAGCCGAAAAAAGTTAAAGTACAAACGTGCAAGCATACTAGCCTAACCCTAGGTAAGGCATGTCAGAGCGAAAGACAGTAAACTCGAATGAGCCAAGAAAGAGCGGTGCGGAGCCGGTCGGAGCGCACCCTTTTCTCGGTGGCTGGCGGGCGAGAGAGTGCTGCGTCGCCGGCATCGGCGTCGAAAGAAGCCGAGCCGAAAAAAGTTAAAGTACAAACGTGCAAGCATACTAGCCTAACCCTAGGTAAGGCATGTCAGAGCGAAAGACAGTAATTTCGAATGAGCCAAGAAAGAGCGGTGCGGGGCCGGTCGGAGCGCACCCTTTTCTCGGTGGCTGGCGGGCGAGAGAGTGCTGCGTCGCCGGCATCGGCGTCGAAAGAAGCCGAGCCGAAAAAAGTTAAAGTACAAACGTGCAAGCATACTAACCTAACCCTAGGTAAGGCATGTCAGAGCGAAAGACAGTAATTTCGAATGAGCCAAGAAAGAGCGGTGCGGGGCCGGTCGGAGCGCACCCTTTTCTCGGTGGCTGGCGGGCGAGAGAGTGCTGCGTCGCCGGCATCGGCGTCGAAAGAAGCCGAGCCAAAAAAAGTTAAAGTACAAACGCGATGCTAATGAGCGAGCCGTTGTCTCGACTAATATGTAGGGGGCGTTCGATCGAGCGTCTGGCTTGAGCGCTTGTCGGCCTAGCAGAACGGTCGCATTGTTATGCCCGGGTTTTAGGCACCGCTGCAGGCGGCCGGCAGAGCTCTTGTTTGTGCGAAACTGAATGGATCGAGCCCGAGAGAGGGCGAGCAAAGAAAAAACGCAAATCGCTCCGCCTGGCACTGCCGGCGAGAGCGTGGACGTCGCGGCCAGCGACTGTCGAAGCTGAGTACGGCCGCAGGCGATCGCCTCGGTCTTAAACGAATGCGACGAGCACGCGCCGGGCGGCCCAGCAAGGGCCGAGCGCAGCTGTCGCAGCTATCTGGTTGATCCTGCCAGTAGTGATATGCTTGTCTCAAAGATTAAGCCATGCAGGTGCAAGTACGAGTTCTCGTAAAGCGAAACTGCGAATGGCTCATTAAATCAGTCTTGGTTTATTTGGTCTCGTAAGCGAAGTGGATAACTGTGGTAATTCTAGAGCTAATACATGCATTAAGCGCCGACTTCGGGAGGCGCGCTTTTATCAGATCAAAACCGACCGGGTTCGTCCTGTGACGTTTGATGACTCTGGATAACCACGCGGATCGTACGGTCTCTGCACCGACGACGTATCATTCAAGTGTCTGCCCTATCAACTGTCGAAGGTACGCTACGTGCCTACCTTTGTGATAACGGGTAACGGGGAATCAGGGTTCGATTCCGGAGAGGGAGCCTGAGAAACGGCTACCACATCCAAGGAAGGCAGCAGGCGCGCAAATTACCCATTCCCGACACGGGGAGGTAGTGACGAAAAATAACAATACAGGACTCTAACGAGGCCCTGTAATTGGAATGAGTACATCCTAAAACTCTTAACGAGTATCCATTGGAGGGCAAGTCTGGTGCCAGCAGCCGCGGTAATTCCAGCTCCAACAGTGTATGCTAAAGTTGTTGCGGTTGAAAAGCTCGTAGTTGGATTTTGGGCGAGCGCCGCCGGTCCGTCGCAAGGCGTGTCACTGGTTGCGTTCGCCTCACCTTCGGTTCTCCGTCGGTGCTCTTGACTGAGTGTCGGCGGTGGCCGATAAGTTTACTTTGAAAAAATTAGAGTGTTCAAAGCAGGCTGTTCGCCTGCATAGTGTTGCATGAAATAATGGAATAGGACCTCGGTTCTATTTTGTTGGTTTTCGGAGCACGAGGTAATGATTAAGAGGGACAGACGGGGGCGTCCGTACTCTGCCGTTAGAGGTGAAATTCTTGGATCGGCGGAAGACGAACTACTGCGAAAGCATTCGCCAAGAATGTTTTCTTTAATCAAGAGCGAAAGTCAGAGGTTCGAAGACGATCAGATACCGTCCTAGTTCTGACTATAAACGATGCCAACTAGCGATCGGGAGGCGTTACCATGACGACCTTTCCGGCAGCTTCCGGGAAACCAAAGTCTTTGGGTTCCGGGGGAAGTATGGTTGCAAAGCTGAAACTTAAAGGAATTGACGGAAGGGCACCACCAGGAGTGGAGCCTGCGGCTTAATTTGACTCAACACGGGGAAACTCACCCGGCCCGGACACAGGTAGGATTGACAGATTGAGAGCTCTTTCTTGATTCTGTGGGTGGTGGTGCATGGCCGTTCTTAGTTGGTGGAGCGATTTGTCTGGTCAATTCCGATAACGAACGAGACTCTGGCATGCTAAATAGTTACGCGACCTTCTCGGTCGGCGTCTAACTTCTTAGAGGGACTAGTGGCGTTTAGCCACACGAGATTGAGCAATAACAGGTCTGTGATGCCTTTAGATGTCCGGGGCCGCACGCGCGCTACACTGAGTGAAGCAGCGAGTGTCTAACCTAGGCCGAAAGGTCCGGGTAACCCGTTGAACCTCATTCGTGATTGGGATAGGGACTTGCAATTGTTTCCCTTGAACGAGGAATTCCCAGTAAGCGCAAGTCATCAACTTGCGTTGATTACGTCCCTGCCCTTTGTACACACCGCCCGTCGCTACTACCGATTGAATGGTTTAGTGAGATCCTTGGATCGGCCCCGTCGCGGCTGGCAACGGCCGCGTCGGCGTGTCGAGAAGACGATCAAACTTGATCATTTAGAGGAAGTAAAAGTCGTAACAAGGTTTCCGTAGGTGAACCTGCGGAAGGATCATTACCGAAGGTGGTGGTAGGCCCCGGCCGACCGCGCACTGAATTGTCTTTGGGTGCCGCCGAGAGTGCGGCCGTCAATCGGGGTTCCGCCCCGTGCGACACGCGTAACACGTTGGCATAGCAAGGCAGCCGAGTGCGATGGTGGCTTCTGGGCACCGCGCTCGATGTGCCGCCGGCCCAGCCCGGCGGTCGCTCGGCGCCGTTTGTTGGTGTTTTTGTGCAGTTGTTGTCGGTGGTGGTTTTGTGGTCGATCCCACAGTGTGACGTCCGCGCGCTTCGGCGCCGGGCGAAACGTCGAGGACGACTCTTAACGGTGGATCACTCGGCTCGCGAGTCGATGAAGGACGCAGCCAAGTGCGAGAAGTAATGTGAATTGCAGAACACATTGAACGTCGACCTTCTGAACGCGAATTGCGGTCTCGGGTCAATCCCGGGACCGCGTCTGCCTCAGGGTCGCGTTCGTCCTCACCCGAGGGCCGTCGCCTGGCCTCTGCGAAAACGGCCGGGCGTCGCCCCAAGTTGAAGCGGTCGCCGAGCTTTCTCGGCGCGACCGCGTGTCCCGTACACCGCCGGCCCCTCGACGTGTTCAACTACGTTCGAGGGGCGGGTCCAGGTCGGTCGGTCCGGTCACGAGATCAAGACCGACCGTGGGCCAAGGCGGCGACGGTACGCGCTCGGTCGGCGCCGGCGGCGACGACTTGCGATGCCAGCGGGCCGTGTAAGAAGCGGCCCGCTTGACACATACGACCTGAGTTCAGGCGAGAGCACCCGCTGAATTTAAGCATATTATTAAGCGGAGGAAAAGAAACCAACAGGGATTCCCTGAGTAACGGCGAGTGAACCGGGAAGAGTCCAGCGTCGAATCTGCGCGCTTTTCGAGCGCGCCGAGTTGTGACGTACGGAAGTCCCAGTGCGGCTGACGGCGAGCGCCGGTGTCCTTCTGATCGAGGCCTCGTCCCACGGCGGGTGTTAGGCCCATAGGGGCGCTTGCCTTGGCCGCTTCGGGTCTTCTCGGAGTCGGGTTGTTTGGGAATGCAGCCCAAAGCGGGTGGTAAACTCCACCTAAGACTAAATACGGTCGCGAGACCGATAGCGGACAAGTACCGTGAGGGAAAGTTGAAAAGCACTTTGAAGAGAGAGTTCAAGAGTACGTGAAACCGTTGAGAGGCAAACGGGAGGGCCCGTCAGGTCGCCGGCTCGCTTTCAGTTGGGTGCGGGGGCGCGCCGTCTCGGTTCGCGGACGCTTAAGGCGCCGCTGCCGAGTCGGCTCGCGCACCGTCTCAGCGCACTAGCGACCGGCGCGGGTCACGACCGGTTTTCCGTCGGTCTAAGTCCCCGCGCGAAGGTGGCCTCCGCTCCGGCGGGGGTGTTACAGCGCGCGGGCGGTGCGGCCCTGCGGCGGATCGAGGAAAGGATGCCGCGCGCTCTCTGTGTGCGGCCGTCGCCGTTCGGCTGGCTTGTCGTTCGCCTGCACTGTACGCAGTGCCGGTGTTCGGCGGGCTGCCGCTTCGGTGGCGCGC
>NC_135260.1:18272500-18280000 GCF_964204865.1 Styela clava | reverse complement strand
GCTGGCGGGCGAGAGAGTGCTGCGTCGCCGGCATCGGCGTCGAAAGAAGCCGAGCCGAAAAAAGTTAAAAGTACAAACGTGCAAGCATACTAACCTAACCCTAGGTAAGGCATGTCAGAGCGAAAGACAGTAATTTCGAATGAGCCAAGAAAGAGCGGTGCGGGGCCGGTCGGAGCGCACCCTTTTCTCGGTGGCTGGCGGGCGAGAGAGTGCTGCGTCGCCGGCATCGGCGTCGAAAGAAGCCGAGCCGGAAAAAGTTAAAGTACAAACGTGCAAGCATACTAACTTAACCCTAGGTAAGGCATGTCAGAGCGAAAGACAGTAATTTCGAATGAGCCAAGAAAGAGCGGTGCGGGGCCGGTCGGAGCGCACCCTTTTCTCGGTGGCTGGCGGGCGAGAGAGTGCTGCGTCGCCGGCATCGGCGTCGAAAGAAGCCGAGCCGAAAAAAGTTAAAGTACAAACGTGCAAGCATACTAGCCTAACCCTAGGTAAGGCATGTCAGAGCGAAAGACAGTAAACTCGAATGAGCCAAGAAAGAGCGGTGCGGGGCCGGTCGGAGCGCACCCTTTTCTCGGTGGCTGGCGGGCGAGAGAGTGCTGCGTCGCCGGCATCGGCGTCGAAAGAAGCCGAGCCGAAAAAAGTTAAAGTACAAACGTGCAAGCATACTAGCCTAACCCTAGGTAAGGCATGTCAGAGCGAAAGACAGTAATTTCGAATGAGCCAAGAAAGAGCGGTGCGGGGCCGGTCGGAGCGCACCCTTTTCTCGGTGGCTGGCGGGCGAGAGAGTGCTGCGTCGCCGGCATCGGCGTCGAAAGAAGCCGAGCCGAAAAAAGTTAAAGTACAAACGTGCAAGCATACTAACCTAACCCTAGGTAAGGCATGTCAGAGCGAAAGACAGTAATTTCGAATGAGCCAAGAAAGAGCGGTGCGGGGCCGGTCGGAGCGCACCCTTTTCTCGGTGGCTGGCGGGCGAGAGAGTGCTGCGTCGCCGGCATCGGCGTCGAAAGAAGCCGAGCCGAAAAAAGTTAAAGTACAAACGTGCAAGCATACTAGCCTAACCCTAGGTAAGGCATGTCAGAGCGAAAGACAGTAAACTCGAATGAGCCAAGAAAGAGCGGTGCGGGGCCGGTCGGAGCGCATCCTTTTCTCGGTGGCTGGCGGGCGAGAGAGTGCTGCGTCGCCAGCATCGGCGTCGAAAGAAGCCGAGCCGAAAAAAGTTAAAGTACAAACGTGCAAGCATACTAGCCTAACCCTAGGTAAGGCATGTCAGAGCGAAAGACAGTAATTTCGAATGAGCCAAGAAAGAGCGGTGCGGGGCCGGTCGGAGCGCACTCTTTTCTCGGTGGCTGGCGGGCGAGAGAGTGCTGCGTCGCCGGCATCGGCGTCGAAAGAAGCCGAGCCGAAAAAAGTTAAAGTACAAACGTGCAAGCATACTAGCCTAACCCTAGGTAAGGCATGTCAGAGCGAAAGACAGTAATTTCGAATGAGCCAAGAAAGAGCGGTGCGGGGCCGGTCGGAGCGCACCCTTTTCTCGGTGGCTGGCGGGCGAGAGAGTGCTGCGTCGCCGGCATCGGCGTCGAAAGAAGCCGAGCCGAAAAAAGTTAAAGTACAAACGTGCAAGCATACTAACCTAACCCTAGGTAAGGCATGTCAGAGCGAAAGACAGTAATTTCGAATGAGCCAAGAAAGAGCGGTGCGGGGCCGGTCGGAGCGCACCCTTTTCTCGGTGGCTGGCGGGCGAGAGAGTGCTGCGTCGCCGGCATCGGCGTCGAAAGAAGCCGAGCCGAAAAAAGTTAAAGTACAAACGTGCAAGCATACTAGCCTAACCCTAGATAAGGCATGTCAGAGCGAAAGACAGTAAACTCGAATGAGCCAAGAAAGAGCGGTGCGGGGCCGGTCGGAGCGCACCCTTTTCTCGGTGGCTGGCGGGCGAGAGAGTGCTGCGTCGCCGGCATCGGCGTCGAAAGAAGCCGAGCCGAAAAAAGTTAAAGTACAAACGTGCAAGCATACTAACCTAACCCTAGGTAAGGCATGTCAGAGCGAAAGACAGTAATTTCGAATGAGCCAAGAAAGAGCGGTGCGGGGCCGGTCGGAGCGCACCCTTTTCTCGGTGGCTGGCGGGCGAGAGAGTGCTGCGTCGCCGGCATCGGCGTCGAAAGAAGCCGAGCCGAAAAAAGTTAAAGTACAAACGTGCAAGCATACTAACCTAACCCTAGGTAAGGCATGTCAGAGCGTAAGACAGTAATTTCGAATGAGCCAAGAAAGAGCGGTGCGGGGCCGGTCGGAGCGCACCCTTTTCTCGGTGGCTGGCGGGCGAGAGAGTGCTGCGTCGCCGGCATCGGCGTCGAAAGAAGCCGAGCCGAAAAAAGTTAAAGTACAAACGTGCAAGCATACTAGCCTAACCCTAGGTAAGGCATGTCAGAGTGAAAGACAGTAAACTCGAATGAGCCAAGAAAGAGCGGTGCGGGGCCGGTCGGAGCGCACCCTTTTCTCGGTGGCTGGCGGGCGAGAGAGTGCTGCGTCGCCGGCATCGGCGTCGAAAGAAGCCGAGCCGAAAAAAGTTAAAAGTACAAACGTGCAAGCATACTAACCTAACCCTAGGTAAGGCATGTCAGAGCGAAAGACAGTAATTTCGAATGAGCCAAGAAAGAGCGGTGCGGGGCCGGTCGGAGCGCACCCTTTTCTCGGTGGCTGGCGGGCGAGAGAGTGCTGCGTCGCCGGCATCGGCGTCGAAAGAAGCCGAGCCGGAAAAAGTTAAAGTACAAACGTGCAAGCATACTAACTTAACCCTAGGTAAGGCATGTCAGAGCGAAAGACAGTAATTTCGAATGAGCCAAGAAAGAGCGGTGCGGGGCCGGTCGGAGCGCACCCTTTTCTCGGTGGCTGGCGGGCGAGAGAGTGCTGCGTCGCCGGCATCGGCGTCGAAAGAAGCCGAGCCGAAAAAAGTTAAAGTACAAACGTGCAAGCATACTAGCCTAACCCTAGGTAAGGCATGTCAGAGCGAAAGACAGTAAACTCGAATGAGCCAAGAAAGAGCGGTGCGGGGCCGGTCGGAGCGCACCCTTTTCTCGGTGGCTGGCGGGCGAGAGAGTGCTGCGTCGCCGGCATCGGCGTCGAAAGAAGCCGAGCCGAAAAAAGTTAAAGTACAAACGTGCAAGCATACTAGCCTAACCCTAGGTAAGGCATGTCAGAGCGAAAGACAGTAATTTCGAATGAGCCAAGAAAGAGCGGTGCGGGGCCGGTCGGAGCGCACCCTTTTCTCGGTGGCTGGCGGGCGAGAGAGTGCTGCGTCGCCGGCATCGGCGTCGAAAGAAGCCGAGCCGAAAAAAGTTAAAGTACAAACGTGCAAGCATACTAACCTAACCCTAGGTAAGGCATGTCAGAGCGAAAGACAGTAATTTCGAATGAGCCAAGAAAGAGCGGTGCGGGGCCGGTCGGAGCGCACCCTTTTCTCGGTGGCTGGCGGGCGAGAGAGTGCTGCGTCGCCGGCATCGGCGTCGAAAGAAGCCGAGCCGAAAAAAGTTAAAGTACAAACGTGCAAGCATACTAGCCTAACCCTAGGTAAGGCATGTCAGAGCGAAAGACAGTAATTTCGAATGAGCCAAGAAAGAGCGGTGCGGGGCCGGTCGGAGCGCACCCTTTTCTCGGTGGCTGGCGGGCGAGAGAGTGCTGCGTCGCCGGCATCGGCGTCGAAAGAAGCCGAGCCGAAAAAAGTTAAAGTACAAACGTGCAAGCATACTAACCTAACCCTAGGTAAGGCATGTTAGAGCGAAAGACAGTAAACTCGAATGAGCCAAGAAAGAGCGGTGCGGGGCCGGTCGGAGCGCACCCTTTTCTCGGTGGCTGGCGGGCGAGAGAGTGCTGCGTCGCCGGCATCGGCGTCGAAAGAAGCCGAGCCAAAAAAAGTTAAAGTACAAACGCGATGCTAATGAGCGAGCCGTTATCTCGACTAATATGTAGGGGGCGTTCGATCGAGCGTCTGGCTTGAGCGCTTGTCGGCCTAGCAGAACGGACGCATTGTTATGCCCGGGTTTTAGGCACCGCTGCAGGCGGCCGGCAGAGCTCTTGTTTGTGCGAAACTGAATGGATCGAGCCCGAGAGAGGGCGAGCAAAGAAAAAACGCAAATCGCTCCGCCTGGCACTGCCGGCGAGAGCGTGGACGTCGCGGCCAGCGACTGTCGAAGCTGAGTACGGCCGCAGGCGATCGCCTCGGTCTTAAACGAATGCGACGAGCACGCGCCGGGCGGCCCAGCAAGGGCCGAGCGCAGCTGTCGCAGCTATCTGGTTGATCCTGCCAGTAGTGATATGCTTGTCTCAAAGATTAAGCCATGCAGGTGCAAGTACGAGTTCTCGTAAAGCGAAACTGCGAATGGCTCATTAAATCAGTCTTGGTTTATTTGGTCTCGTAAGCGAAGTGGATAACTGTGGTAATTCTAGAGCTAATACATGCATTAAGCGCCGACTTCGGGAGGCGCGCTTTTATCAGATCAAAACCGACCGGGTTCGTCCTGTGACGTTTGATGACTCTGGATAACAAGGCGGATCGTACGGTCTCTGCACCGACGACGTATCATTCAAGTGTCTGCCCTATCAACTGTCGAAGGTACGCTACGTGCCTACCTTTGTGATAACGGGTAACGGGGAATCAGGGTTCGATTCCGGAGAGGGAGCCTGAGAAACGGCTACCACATCCAAGGAAGGCAGCAGGCCCGCAAATTACCCATTCCCGACACGGGGAGGTAGTGACGAAAAATAACAATACAGGACTCTAACGAGGCCCTGTAATTGGAATGAGTACATCCTAAAACTCTTAACGAGTATCCATTGGAGGGCAAGTCTGGTGCCAGCAGCCGCGGTAATTCCAGCTCCAACAGTGTATGCTAAAGTTGTTGCGGTTGAAAAGCTCGTAGTTGGATTTTGGGCGAGCGCCGCCGGTCCGTCGCAAGGCGTGTCACTGGTTGCGTTCGCCTCACCTTCGGTTCTCCGTCGGTGCTCTTGACTGAGTGTCGGCGGTGGCCGATAAGTTTACTTTGAAAAAATTAGAGTGTTCAAAGCAGGCTGTTCGCCTGCATAGTGTTGCATGGAATAATGGAATAGGACCTCGGTTCTATTTTGTTGGTTTTCGGAGCACGAGGTAATGATTAAGAGGGACAGACGGGGGCGTCCGTACTCTGCCGTTAGAGGTGAAATTCTTGGATCGGCGGAAGACGAACTACTGCGAAAGCATTCGCCAAGAATGTTTTCTTTAATCAAGAGCGAAAGTCAGAGGTTCGAAGACGATCAGATACCGTCCTAGTTCTGACTATAAACGATGCCAACTAGCGATCGGGAGGCGTTACCATGACGACCTTTCCGGCAGCTTCCGGGAAACCAAAGTCTTTGGGTTCCGGGGGAAGTATGGTTGAAAAGCTGAAACTTAAAGGAATTGACGGAAGGGCACCACCAGGAGTGGAGCCTGCGGCTTAATTTGACTCAACACGGGGAAACTCACCCGGCCCGGACACAGGTAGGATTGACAGATTGAGAGCTCTTTCTTGATTCTGTGGGTGGTGGTGCATGGCCGTTCTTAGTTGGTGGAGCGATTTGTCTGGTTAATTCCGATAACGAACGAGACTCTGGCATGCTAAATAGTTACGCGACCTTCTCGGTCGGCGTCTAACTTCTTAGAGGGACTAGTGGCGTTTAGCCACACGAGATTGAGCAATAACAGGTCTGTGATGCCCTTAGATGTCCGGGGCCGCACGCGCGCTACACTGAGTGAAGCAGCGAGTGTCTAACCTAGGCCGAAAGGTCCGGGTATCCCGTTGAACCTCATTCGTGATTGGGATAGGGACTTGCAATTGTTTCCCTTGAACGAGGAATTCCCAGTAAGCGCAAGTCATCAACTTGCGTTGATTACGTCCCTGCCCTTTGTACACACCGCCCGTCGCTACTACCGATTGAATGGTTTAGTGAGATCCTTGGATCGGCCCCGTCGCGGCTGGCAACGGCCGCGTCGGCGTGTCGAGAAGACGATCAAACTTGATCATTTAGAGGAAGTAAAAGTCGTAACAAGGTTTCCGTAGGTGAACCTGCGGAAGGATCATTACCGAAGGTGGTGGTAGGCCCCGGCCGACCGCGCACTGAATTGTCTTTGGGTGCCGCCGAGAGTGCGGCCGTCAATCGGGGTTCCGCCCCGTGCGACACGCGTAACACGTTGGCATAGCAAGGCAGCCGAGTGCGATGGTGGCTTCTGGGCACCGCGCTCGATGTGCCGCCGGCCCAGCCCGGCGGTCGCTCGGCGCCGTTTGTTGGTGTTTTTGTGCAGTTGTTGTCGGTGGTGGTTTTGTGGTCGATCCCACAGTGTGACGTCCGCGCGCTTCGGCGCCGGGCGAAACGTCGAGGACGACTCTTAACGGTGGATCACTCGGCTCGCGAGTCGATGAAGGACGCAGCCAAGTGCGAGAAGTAATGTGAATTGCAGAACACATTGAACGTCGACCTTCTGAACGCGAATTGCGGTCTCGGGTCAATCCCGGGACCGCGTCTGCCTCAGGGTCGCGTTCGTCCTCACCCGAGGGCCGTCGCCTGGCCTCTGCGAAGACGGCCGGGCGTCGTCCCAAGTTGAAGCGGTCGCCGAGCTTTCTCGGCGCGACCGCGTGTCCCGTACACCGCCGGCCCCTCGACGTGTTCAACTACGTTCGAGGGGCGGGTCCAGGTCGGTCGGTCCGGTCACGAGATCAAGACCGACCGTGGGCCAAGGCGGCGACGGTACGCGCTCGGTCGGCGCCGGCGGCGACGACTTGCGATGCCAGCGGGCCGTGTAAGAAGCGGCCCGCTTGACACATACGACCTGAGTTCAGGCGAGAGCACCCGCTGAATTTAAGCATATTATTAAGCGGAGGAAAAGAAACCAACAGGGATTCCCTGAGTAACGGCGAGTGAACCGGGAAGAGTCCAGCGTCGAATCTGCGCGCTTTTCGAGCGCGCCGAGTTGTGACGTACGGAAGTCCCAGTGCGGCTGACGGCGAGCGCCGGTGTCCTTCTGATCGAGGCCTCGTCCCACGGCGGGTGTTAGGCCCATAGGGGCGCTTGCCTTGGCCGCTTCGGGTCTTCTCGGAGTCGGGTGTTTGGGAATGCAGCCCAAAGCGGGTGGTAAACTCCACCTAAGACTAAATACGGTCGCGAGACCGATAGCGGACAAGTACCGTGAGGGAAAGTTGAAAAGCACTTTGAAGAGAGAGTTCAAGAGTACGTGAAACCGTTGAGAGGCAAACGGGAGGGCCCGTCAGGTCGCCGGCTCGCTTTCAGTTGGGTGCGGGGGCGCGCCGTCTCGGTTCGCGGACGCTTAAGGCGCCGCTGCCGAGTCGGCTCGCGCACCGTCTCAGCGCACTAGCGACCGGCGCGGGACACGACCGGTTTGCCGTCGGTCTAAGTCCCCGCGCGAAGGTGGCCTCCGCTCCGGCGGGGGTGTTACAGCGCGCGGGCGGTGCGGCCCGGCGGCGGATCGAGGAAAGGATG
>NC_135260.1:18262500-18267500 GCF_964204865.1 Styela clava | reverse complement strand
GCCTAACCCTAGGTAAGGCATGTCAGAGCGAAAGACAGTAAACTCGAATGAGCCAAGAAAGAGCGGTGCGGGGCCGGTCGGAGCGCACCCTTTTCTCGGTGGCTGGCGGGCGAGAGAGTGCTGCGTCGCCGGCATCGGCGTCGAAAGAAGCCGAGCCGAAAAAAGTTAAAGTACAAACGTGCAAGCATACTAACCTAACCCTAGGTAAGGCATGTCAGAGCGAAAGACAGTAATTTCGAATGAGCCAAGAAAGAGCGGTGCGGGGCCGGTCGGAGCGCACCCTTTTCTCGGTGGCTGGCGGGCGAGAGAGTGCTGCGTCGCCGGCATCGGCGTCGAAAGAAGCCGAGCCGGAAAAAGTTAAAGTACAAACGTGCAAGCATACTAACCTAACCCTAGGTAAGGCATGTCAGAGCGAAAGACAGTAATTTCGAATGAGCCAAGAAAGAGCGGTGCGGGGCCGGTCGGAGCGCACCCTTTTCTCGGTGGCTGGCGGGCGAGAGAGTGCTGCGTCGCCGGCCTCGGCGTCGAAAGAAGCCGAGCCGAAAAAAGTTGAAGTACAAACGTGCAAGCATACTAGCCTAACCCTAGGTAAGGCATGTCAGAGCGAAAGACAGTAAACTCGAATGAGCCAAGAAAGAGCGGTGCGGGGCCGGTCGGAGCGCACCCTTTTCTCGGTGGCTGGCGGGCGAGAGAGTGCTGCGTCGCCGGCATCGGCGTCGAAAGAAGCCGAGCCGAAAAAAGTTAAAGTACAAACGTGCAAGCATACTAGCCTAACCCTAGGTAAGGCATGTCAGAGCGAAAGACAGTAATTTCGAATGAGCCAAGAAAGAGCGGTGCGGGGCCGGTCGGAGCGCACCCTTTTCTCGGTGGCTGGCGGGCGAGAGAGTGCTGCGTCGCCGGCATCGGCGTCGAAAGAAGCCGAGCCGAAAAAAGTTAAAGTACAAACGTGCAAGCATACTAACCTAACCCTAGGTAAGGCATGTCAGAGCGAAAGACAGTAATTTCGAATGAGCCAAGAAAGAGCGGTGCGGGGCCGGTCGGAGCGCACCCTTTTCTCGGTGGCTGGCGGGCGAGAGAGTGCTGCGTCGCCGGCATCGGCGTCGAAAGAAGCCGAGCCGAAAAAAGTTAAAGTACAAACGTGCAAGCATACTAGCCTAACCCTAGGTAAGGCATGTCAGAGCGAAAGACAGTAATTTCGAATGAGCCAAGAAAGAGCGGTGCGGGGCCGGTCGGAGCGCACCCTTTTCTCGGTGGCTGGCGGGCGAGAGAGTGCTGCGTCGCCGGCATCGGCGTCGAAAGAAGCCGAGCCGAAAAAAGTTAAAGTACAAACGTGCAAGCATACTAACCTAACCCTAGGTAAGGCATGTTAGAGCGAAAGACAGTAAACTCGAATGAGCCAAGAAAGAGCGGTGCGGGGCCGGTCGGAGCGCACCCTTTTCTCGGTGGCTGGCGGGCGAGAGAGTGCTGCGTCGCCGGCATCGGCGTCGAAAGAAGCCGAGCCAAAAAAAGTTAAAGTACAAACGCGATGCTAATGAGCGAGCCGTTGTCTCGACTAATATGTAGGGGGCGTTCGATCGAGCGTCTGGCTTGAGCGCTTGTCGGCCTAGCAGAACGGTCGCATTGTTATGCCCGGGTTTTAGGCACCGCTGCAGGCGGCCGGCAGAGCTCTTGTTTGTGCGAAACTGAATGGATCGAGCCCGAGAGAGGGCGAGCAAAGAAAAAACGCAAATCGCTCCGCCTGGCACTGCCGGCGAGAGCGTGGACGTCGCGGCCAGCGACTGTCGAAGCTGAGTACGGCCGCAGGCGATCGCCTCGGTCTTAAACGAATGCGACGAGCACGCGCCGGGCGGCCCAGCAAGGGCCGAGCGCAGCTGTCGCAGCTATCTGGTTGATCCTGCCAGTAGTGATATGCTTGTCTCAAAGATTAAGCCATGCAGGTGCAAGTACGAGTTCTCGTAAAGCGAAACTGCGAATGGCTCATTAAATCAGTCTTGGTTTATTTGGTCTCGTAAGCGAAGTGGATAACTGTGGTAATTCTAGAGCTAATACATGCATTAAGCGCCGACTTCGGGAGGCGCGCTTTTATCAGATCAAAACCGACCGGGTTCGTCCTGTGACGTTTGATGACTCTGGATAACCACGCGGATCGTACGGTCTCTGCACCGACGACGTATCATTCAAGTGTCTGCCCTATCAACTGTCGAAGGTACGCTACGTGCCTACCTTTGTGATAACGGGTAACGGGGAATCAGGGTTCGATTCCGGAGAGGGAGCCTGAGAAACGGCTACCACATCCAAGGAAGGCAGCAGGCGCGCAAATTACCCATTCCCGACACGGGGAGGTAGTGACGAAAAATAACAATACAGGGCTCTAACGAGGCCCTGTAATTGGAATGAGTACATCCTAAAACTCTTAACGAGTATCCATTGGAGGGCAAGTCTGGTGCCAGCAGCCGCGGTAATTCCAGCTCCAACAGTGTATGCTAAAGTTGTTGCGGTTGAAAAGCTCGTAGTTGGATTTTGGGCGAGCGCCGCCGGTCCGTCGCAAGGCGTGTCACTGGTTGCGTTCGCCTCACCTTCGGTTCTCCGTCGGTGCTCTTGACTGAGTGTCGGCGGTGGCCGATAAGTTTACTTTGAAAAAATTAGAGTGTTCAAAGCAGGCTGTTCGCCTGCATAGTGTTGCATGGAATAATGGAATAGGACCTCGGTTCTATTTTGTTGGTTTTCGGAGCACGAGGTAATGATTAAGAGGGACAGACGGGGGCGTCCGTACTCTGCCGTTAGAGGTGAAATTCTTGGATCGGCGGAAGACGAACTACTGCGAAAGCATTCGCCAAGAATTTTTCTTTAATCAAGAGCGAAAGTCAGAGGTTCGAAGACGATCAGATACCGTCCTAGTTCTGACTATAAACGATGCCAACTAGCGATCGGGAGGCGTTACCATGACGACCTTTCCGGCAGCTTCCGGGAAACCAAAGTCTTTGGGTTCCGGGGGAAGTATGGTTGCAAAGCTGAAACTTAAAGGAATTGACGGAAGGGCACCACCAGGAGTGGACCCTGCGGCTTAATTTGACTCAACACGGGGAAACTCACCCGGCCCGGACACAGGTAGGATTGACAGATTGAGAGCTCTTTCTTGATTCTGTGGGTGGTGGTGCATGGCCGTTCTTAGTTGGTGGATCGATTTGTCTGGTTAATTCCGATAACGAACGAGACTCTGGCATGCTAAATAGTTACGCGACCTTCTCGGTCGGCGTCTAACTTCTTAGAGGGACTAGTGGCGTTTAGCCACACGAGATTGAGCAATAACAGGTCTGTGATGCCCTTAGATGTCCGGGGCCGCACGCGCGCTACACTGAGTGAAGCAGCGAGTGTCTAACCTAGGCCGAAAGGTCCGGGTAACCCGTTGAACCTCATTCGTGATTGGGATAGGGACTTGCAATTGTTTCCCTTGAACGAGGAATTCCCAGTAAGCGCAAGTCATCAACTTGCGTTGATTACGTCCCTGCCCTTTGTACACACCGCCCGTCGCTACTACCGATTGAATGGTTTAGTGAGATCCTTGGATCGGCCCCGTCGCGGCTGGCAACGGCCGCGTCGGCGTGTCGAGAAGACGATCAAACTTGATCATTTAGAGGAAGTAAAAGTCGTAACAAGGTTTCCGTAGGTGAACCTGCGGAAGGATCATTACCGAAGGTGGTGGTAGGCCCCGGCCGACCGCGCACTGAATTGTCTTTGGGTGCCGCCGAGAGTGCGGCCGTCAATCGGGGTTCCGCCCCGTGCGACACGCGTAACACGTTGGCATAGCAAGGCAGCCGAGTGCGATGGTGGCTTCTGGGCACCGCGCTCGATGTGCCGCCGGCCCAGCCCGGCGGTCGCTCGGCGCCGTTTGTTGGTGTTTTTGTGCAGTTGTTGTCGGTGGTGGTTTTGTGGTCGATCCCACAGTGTGACGTCCGCGCGCTTCGGCGCCGGGCGAAACGTCGAGGACGAATCTTAACGGTGGATCACTCGGCTCGCGAGTCGATGAAGGACGCAGCCAAGTGCGAGAAGTAATGTGAATTGCAGAACACATTGAACGTCGACCTTCTGAACGCGAATTGCGGTCTCGGGTCAATCCCGGGACCGCGTCTGCCTCAGGGTCGCGTTCGTCCTCACCCGAGGGCCGTCGCCTGGCCTCTGCGAAGACGGCCGGGCGTCGCCCCAAGTTGAAGCGGTCGCCGAGCTTTCTCGGCGCGACCGCGTGTCCCGTACACCGCCGGCCCCTCGACGTGTTCAACTACGTTCGAGGGGCGGGTCCAGGTCGGTCGGTCCGGTCACGAGATCAAGACCGACCGTGGGCCAAGGCGGCGACGGTACGCGCTCGGTCGGCGCCGGCGGCGACGACTTGCGATGCCAGCGGGCCGTGTAAGAAGCGGCCCGCTTGACACATACGACCTGAGTTCAGGCGAGAGCACCCGCTGAATTTGAGCATATTATTAAGCGGAGGAAAAGAAACCAACAGGGATTCCCTGAGTAACGGCGAGTGAACCGGGAAGAGTCCAGCGTTGAATCTGCGCGCTTTTCGAGCGCGCCGAGTTGTGACGTACGGAAGTCCCAGTGCGGCTGACGGCGAGCGCCGGTGTCCTTATGATCGAGGCCTCGTCCCACGGCGGGTGTTTGGCCCATAGGGGCGCTTGCCTTGGCCGCTTCGGGTCTTCTCGGAGTCGGGTTGTTTGGGAATGCAGCCCAAAGCGGGTGGTAAACTCCACCTAAGACTAAATACGGTCGCGAGACCGATAGCGGACAAGTACCGTGAGGGAAAGTTGAAAAGCACTTTGAAGAGAGAGTTCAAGAGTACGTGAAACCGTTGAGAGGCAAACGGGAGGGCCCGTCAGGTCGCCGGCTCGCTTTCAGTTGGGTGCGGGGGCGCGCCGTCTCGGTTCGCGGACGCTTAAGGCGCCGCTGCCGAGTCGGCTCGCGCACCGTCTCAGCGCACTAGCGACCGGCGCGGGTCACGACCG
>NC_135260.1:18255000-18257500 GCF_964204865.1 Styela clava | reverse complement strand
CCCTTTTCTCGGTGGTTGGCGGGCGAGAGAGTGCTGCGTCGCCGGCATCGGCGTCGAAAGAAGCCGAGCCGAAAAAAGTTAAAGTACAAACGTGCAAGCATACTAGCCTAACCCTAGGTAAGGCATGTCAGAGCGAAAGACAGTAAACTCGAATGAGCCAAGAAAGAGCGGTGCGGGGCCGGTCGGAGCGCACCCTTTTCTCGGTGGCTGGCGGGCGAGAGAGTGCTGCGTCGCCGGCATCGGCGTCGAAAGAAGCCGAGCCGAAAAAAGTTAAAGTACAAACGTGCAAGCATACTAACCTAACCCTAGGTAAGGCATGTCAGAGCGAAAGACAGTAATTTCGAATGAGCCAAGAAAGAGCGGTGCGGGGCCGGTCGGAGCGCACCCTTTTCTCGGTGGCTGGCGGGCGAGAGAGTGCTGCGTCGCCGGCATCGGCGTCGAAAGAAGCCGAGCCGAAAAAAGTTAAAGTACAAACGTGCAAGCATACTAGCCTAACCCTAGGTAAGGCATGTCAGAGCGAAAGACAGTAATTTCGAATGAGCCAAGAAAGAGCGGTGCGGGGCCGGTCGGAGCGCACCCTTTTCTCGGTGGCTGGCGGGCGAGAGAGTGCTGCGTCGCCGGCATCGGCGTCGAAAGAAGCCGAGCCGAAAAAAGTTAAAGTACAAACGTGCAAGCATACTAACCTAACCCTAGGTAAGGCATGTCAGAGCGAAAGACAGTAATTTCGAATGAGCCAAGAAAGAGCGGTGCGGGGCCGGTCGGAGCGCACCCTTTTCTCGGTGGCTGGCGGGCGAGAGAGTGCTGCGTCGCCGGCATCGGCGTCGAAAGAAGCCGAGCCGAAAAAAGTTAAAGTACAAACGTGCAAGCATACTAGCCTAACACTAGGTAAGGCATGTCAGAGCGAAAGACAGTAATTTCGAATGAGCCAAGAAAGAGCGGTGCGGGGCCGGTCGGAGCGCACCCTTTTCTCGGTGGCTGGCGGGCGAGAGAGTGCTGCGTCGCCGGCATCGGCGTCGAAAGAAGCCGAGCCGAAAAAAGTTAAAGTACAAACGTGCAAGCATACTAACCTAACCCTAGGTAAGGCATGTTAGAGCGAAAGACAGTAAACTCGAATGAGCCAAGAAAGAGCGGTGCGGGGCCGGTCGGAGCGCACCCTTTTCTCGGTGGCTGGCGGGCGAGAGAGTGCTGCGTCGCCGGCATCGGCGTCGAAAGAAGCCGAGCCAAAAAAAGTTAAAGTACAAACGCGATGCTAATGAGCGAGCCGTTGTCTCGACTAATATGTAGGGGGCGTTCGATCGAGCGTCTGGCTTGAGCGCTTGTCGGCCTAGCAGAACGGTCGCATTGTTATGCCCGGGTTTTAGGCACCGCTGCAGGCGGCCGGCAGAGCTCTTGTTTGTGCGAAACTGAATGGATCGAGCCCGAGAGAGGGCGAGCAAAGAAAAAACGCAAATCGCTCCGCCTGGCACTGCCGGCGAGAGCGTGGACGTCGCGGCCAGCGACTGTCGAAGCTGAGTACGGCCGCAGGCGATCGCCTCGGTCTTAAACGAATGCGACGAGCACGCGCCGGGCGGCCCAGCAAGGGCCGAGCGCAGCTGTCGCAGCTATCTGGTTGATCCTGCCAGTAGTGATATGCTTGTCTCAAAGATTAAGCCATGCAGGTGCAAGTACGAGTTCTCGTAAAGCGAAACTGCGAATGGCTCATTAAATCAGTCTTGGTTTATTTGGTCTCGTAAGCGAAGTGGATAACTGTGGTAATTCTAGAGCTAATACATGCATTAAGCGCCGACTTCGGGAGGCGCGCTTTTATCAGATCAAAACCGACCGGGTTCGTCCTGTGACGTTTGATGACTCTGGATAACCACGCGGATCGTAC
Organism: Styela clava; assembly: GCF_964204865.1. Lineage (NCBI taxonomy): Eukaryota > Metazoa > Chordata > Ascidiacea > Stolidobranchia > Styelidae > Styela > Styela clava. The sequence continues at coordinate 18,255,627 of NC_135260.1, read as the reverse complement.
GGTCTCTGCACCGACGACGTATCATTCAAGTGTCTGCCCTATCAACTGTCGAAGGTACGCTACGTGCCTACCTTTGTGATAACGGGTAACGGGGAATCAGGGTTCGATTCCGGAGAGGGAGCCTGAGAAACGGCTACCACATCCAAGGAAGGCAGCAGGCGCGCAAATTACCCATTCCCGACACGGGGAGGTAGTGACGAAAAATAACAATACAGGACTCTAACGAGGCCCTGTAATTGGAATGAGTACATCCTAAAACTCTTAACGAGTATCCATTGGAGGGCAAGTCTGGTGCCAGCAGCAGCGGTAATTCCAGCTCCAACAGTGTATGCTAAAGTTGTTGCGGTTGAAAAGCTCGTAGTTGGATTTTGGGCGAGCGCCGCCGGTCCGTCGCAAGGCGTGTCACTGGTTGCGTTCGCCTCACCTTCGGTTCTCCGTCGGTGCTCTTGACTGAGTGTCGGCGGTGGCCGATAAGTTTACTTTGAAAAAATTAGAGTGTTCAAAGCAGGCTGTTCGCCTGCATAGTGTTGCATGGAATAATGGAATAGGACCTCGGTTCTATTTTGTTGGTTTTCGGAGCACGAGGTAATGATTAAGAGGGACAGACGGGGGCGTCCGTACTCTGCC
>NC_135260.1:18245000-18247500 GCF_964204865.1 Styela clava | reverse complement strand
GTACAAACGTGCAAGCATACTAACCTAACCCTAGGTAAGGCATGTCAGAGCGAAAGACAGTAATTTCGAATGAGCCAAGAAAGAGCGGTGCGGGGCCGGTCGGAGCGCACCCTTTTCTCGGTGGCTGGCGGGCGAGAGAGTGCTGCGTCGCCGGCATCGGCGTCGAAAGAAGCCGAGCCGAAAAAAGTTAAAGTACAAACGTGCAAGCATACTAGCCTAACCCTAGGTAAGGCATGTCAGAGCGAAAGACAGTAATTTCGAATGAGCCAAGAAAGAGCGGTGCGGGGCCGGTCGGAGCGCACCCTTTTCTCGGTGGCTGGCGGGCGAGAGAGTGCTGCGTCGCCGGCAACGGCGTCGAAAGAAGCCGAGCCGAAAAAAGTTAAAGTACAAACGTGCAAGCATACTAACCTAACCCTAGGTAAGGCATGTTAGAGCGAAAGACAGTAAACTCGAATGAGCCAAGAAAGAGCGGTGCGGGGCCGGTCGGAGCGCACCCTTTTCTCGGTGGCTGGCGGGCGAGAGAGTGCTGCGTCGCCGGCATCGGCGTCGAAAGAAGCCGAGCCAAAAAAAGTTGAAGTACAAACGCGATGCTAATGAGCGAGCCGTTGTCTCGACTAATATGTAGGGGGCGTTCGATCGAGCGTCTGGCTTGAGCGCTTGTCGGCCTAGCAGAACGGTCGCATTGTTATGCCCGGGTTTTAGGCACCGCTGCAGGCGGCCGGCAGAGCTCTTGTTTGTGCGAAACTGAATGGATCGAGCCCGAGAGAGGGCGAGCAAAGAAAAAACGCAAATCGCTCCGCCTGGCACTGCCGGCGAGAGCGTGGACGTCGCGGCCAGCGACTGTCGAAGCTGAGTACGGCCGCAGGCGATCGCCTCGGTCTTAAACGAATGCGACGAGCACGCGCCGGGCGGCCCAGCAAGGGCCGAGCGCAGCTGTCGCAGCTATCTGGTTGATCCTGCCAGTAGTGATATGCTTGTCTCAAAGATTAAGCCATGCAGGTGCAAGTACGAGTTCTCGTAAAGCGAAACTGCGAATGGCTCATTAAATCAGTCTTGGTTTATTTGGTCTCGTAAGCGAAGTGGATAACTGTGGTAATTCTAGAGCTAATACATGCATTAAGCGCCGACTTCGGGAGGCGCGCTTTTATCAGATCAAAACCGACCGGGTTCGTCCTGTGACGTTTGATGACTCTGGATAACCACGCGGATCGTACGGTCTCTGCACCGACGACGTATCATTCAAGTGTCTGCCCTATCAACTGTCGAAGGTACGCTACGTGCCTACCTTTGTGATAACGGGTAACGGGGAATCAGGGTTCGATTCCGGAGAGGGAGCCTGAGAAACGGCTACCACATCCAAGGAAGGCAGCAGGCGCGCAAATTACCCATTCCCGACACGGGGAGGTAGTGACGAAAAATAACAATACAGGACTCTAACGAGGCCCTGTAATTGGAATGAGTACATCCTAAAACTCTTAACGAGTATCCATTGGAGGGCAAGTCTGGTGCCAGCAGCCGCGGTAATTCCAGCTCCAACAGTGTATGCTAAAGTTGTTGCGGTTGAAAAGCTCGTAGTTGGATTTTGGGCGAGCGCCGCCGGTCCGTCGCAAGGCGTGTCACTGGTTGCGTTCGCCTCACCTTCGGTTCTCCGTCGGTGCTCTTGACTGAGTGTCGGCGGTGGCCGATAAGTTTACTTTGAAAAAATTAGAGTGTTCAAAGCAGGCTGTTCGCCTGCATAGTGTTGCATGGAATAATGGAATAGGACCTCGGTTCTATTTTGTTGGTTTTCGGAGCACGAGGTAATGATTAAGAGGGACAGACGGGGGCGTCCGTACTCTGCCGTTAGAGGTGAAATTCTTGGATCGGCGGAAGACGAACTACTGCGAAAGCATTCGCCAAGAATGTTTTCTTTAATCAAGAGCGAAAGTCAGAGGTTCGAAGACGATCAGATACCGTCCTAGTTCTGACTATAAACGATGCCAACTAGCGATCGGGAGGCGTTACCATGACGACCTTTCCGGCAGCTTCCGGGAAACCAAAGTCTTTGGGTTCCGGGGGAAGTATGGTTGCAAAGCTGAAACTTAAAGGAATTGACGGAAGGGCACCACCAGGAGTGGAGCCTGCGGCTTAATTTGACTCAACACGGGGAAACTCACCCGGCCCGGACACAGGTAGGATTGACAGATTGAGAGCTCTTTCTTGATTCTGTGGGTGGTGGTGCATGGCCGTTCTTAGTTGGTGGAGCGATTTGTCTGGTTAATTCCGATAACGAACGAGACTCTGGCATGCTAAATAGTTACGCGACCTTCTCGGTCGGCGTCTAACTTTTTAGAGGGACTAGTGGCGTTTAGCCACACGAGATTGAGCAATAACAGGTCTGTGATGCCCTTAGATGTCCGGGGCCGCACGCGCGCTACACTGAGTGAAGCAGCGAGTGTCTAACCTAGGCCGAAAGGTCCGGGTAACCCGTTGAACCTCATTCGTGATTGGGATAGGGACT
>NC_135260.1:18235000-18237500 GCF_964204865.1 Styela clava | reverse complement strand
GGGCGAGAGAGTGCTGCGTCGCCGGCATCGGCGTCGAAAGAAGCCGAGCCGAAAAAAGTTAAAGTTCAAACGTGCAAGCATACTAGCCTAACCCTAGGTAAGGCATGTCAGAGCGAAAGACAGTAAACTCGAATGAGCCAAGAAAGAGCGGTGCGGGGCCGGTCGGAGCGCACCCTTTTCTCGGTGGCTGGCGGGCGAGAGAGTGCTGCGTCGCCGGCATCGGCGTCGAAAGAAGCCGAGCCGAAAAAAGTTAAAGTACAAACGTGCAAGCATACTAACCTAACCCTAGGTAAGGCATGTCAGAGCGAAAGACAGTAATTTCGAATGAGCCAAGAAAGAGCGGTGCGGGGCCGGTCGGAGCGCACCCTTTTCTCGGTGGCTGGCGGGCGAGAGAGTGCTGCGTCGCCGGCATCGGCGTCTAAAGAAGCCGAGCCGAAAAATGTTAAAGTACAAACGTGCAAGCATACTAGCCTAACCCTAGGTAAGGCATGTCAGAGCGAAAGACAGTAAACTCGAATGAGCCAAGAAAGAGCGGTGCGGGGCCGGTCGGAGCGCACCCTTTTCTCGGTGGCTGGCGGGCGAGAGAGTGCTGCGTCGCCGGCATCGGCGTCGAAAGAAGCCGAGCCGAAAAAAGTTAAAGTACAAACGTGCAAGCATACTAACCTAACCCTAGGTAAGGCATGTCAGAGCGAAAGACAGTAATTTCGAATGAGCCAAGAAAGAGCGGTGCGGGGCCGGTCGGAGCGCACCCTTTTCTCGGTGGCTGGCGGGCGAGAGAGTGCTGCGTCGCCGGCATCGGCGTCGAAAGAAGCCGAGCCGGAAAAAGTTAAAGTACAAACGTGCAAGCATACTAACCTAACCCTAGGTAAGGCATGTCAGAGCGAAAGACAGTAATTTCGAATGAGCCAAGAAAGAGCGGTGCGGGGCCGGTCGGAGCGCACCCTTTTCTCGGTGGCTGGCGGGCGAGAGAGTGCTGCGTCGCCGGCATCGGCGTCGAAAGAAGCCGAGCCGAAAAAAGTTAAAGTACAAACGTGCAAGCATACTAGCCTAACCCTAGGTAAGGCATGTCAGAGCGAAAGACAGTAAACTCGAATGAGCCAAGAAAGAGCGGTGCGGGGCCGGTCGGAGCGCACCCTTTTCTCGGTGGCTGGCGGGCGAGAGAGTGCTGCGTCGCCGGCATCGGCGTCGAAAGAAGCCGAGCCGGAAAAAGTTAAAGTACAAACGTGCAAGCATACTAACCTAACCCTAGGTAAGGCATGTCAGAGCGAAAGACAGTAATTTCGAATGAGCCAAGAAAGAGCGGTGCGGGGCCGGTCGGAGCGCACCCTTTTCTCGGTGGCTGGCGGGCGAGAGAGTGCTGCGTCGCCGGCATCGGCGTCGAAAGAAGCCGAGCCAAAAAAAGTTAAAGTACAAACGCGATGCTAATGAGCGAGCCGTTGTCTCGACTAATATGTAGGGGGCGTTCGATCGAGCGTCTGGCTTGAGCGCTTGTCGGCCTAGCAGAACGGTCGCATTGTTATGCCCGGGTTTTAGGCACCGCTGCAGGCGGCCGGCAGAGCTCTTGTTTGTGCGAAACTGAATGGATCGAGCCCGAGAGAGGGCGAGCAAAGAAAAAACGCAAATCGCTCCGCCTGGCACTGCCGGCGAGAGCGTGGACGTCGCGGCCAGCGACTGTCGAAGCTGAGTACGGCCGCAGGCGATCGCCTCGGTCTTAAACGAATGCGACGAGCACGCGCCGGGCGGCCCAGCAAGGGCCGAGCGCAGCTGTCGCAGCTATCTGGTTGATCCTGCCAGTAGTGATATGCTTGTCTCAAAGATTAAGCCATGCAGGTGCAAGTACGAGTTCTCGTAAAGCGAAACTGCGAATGGCTCATTAAATCAGTCTTGGTTTATTTGGTCTCGTAAGCGAAGTGGATAACTGTGGTAATTCTAGAGCTAATACATGCATTAAGCGCCGACTTCGGGAGGCGCGCTTTTATCAGATCAAAACCGACCGGGTTCGTCCTGTGACGTTTGATGACTCTGGATAACCACGCGGATCGTACGGTCTCTGCACCGACGACGTATCATTCAAGTGTCTGCCCTATCAACTGTCGAAGGTACGCTACGTGCCTACCTTTGTGATAACGGGTAACGGGGAATCAGGGTTCGATTCCGGAGAGGGAGCCTGAGAAACGGCTACCACATCCAAGGAAGGCAGCAGGCGCGCAAATTACCCATTCCCGACACGGGGAGGTAGTGACGAAAAATAACAATACAGGACTCTAACGAGGCCCTGTAATTGGAATGAGTACATCCTAAAACTCTTAACGAGTATCCATTGGAGGGCAAGTCTGGTGCCAGCAGCCGCGGTAATTCCAGCTCCAACAGTGTATGCTAAAGTTGTTGCGGTTGAAAAGCTCGTAGTTGGATTTTGGGCGAGCGCCGCCGGTCCGTCGCAAGGCGTGTCACTGGTTGCGTTCGCCTCACCTTCGGTTCTCCGTCGGTGCTCTTGACTGAG
>NC_135260.1:18225000-18227500 GCF_964204865.1 Styela clava | reverse complement strand
AAGTACAAACGTGCAAGCATACTAGCCTAACCCTAGGTAAGGCATGTCAGAGCGAAAGACAGTAATTTCGAATGAGCCAAGAAAGAGCGGTGCGGTGCCGGTCGGAGCGCACCCTTTTCTCGGTGGCTGGCGGGCGAGAGAGTGCTGCGTCGCCGGCATCGGCGTCGAAAGAAGCCGAGCCGAAAAAAGTTAAAGTACAAACGTGCAAGCATACTAACCTAACCCTAGGTAAGGCATGTTAGAGCGAAAGACAGTAAACTCGAATGAGCCAAGAAAGAGCGGTGCGGGGCCGGTCGGAGCGCACCCTTTTCTCGGTGGCTGGCGGGCGAGAGAGTGCTGCGTCGCCGGCATCGGCGTCGAAAGAAGCCGAGCGAAAAAAAGTTAAAGTACAAACGCGATGCTAATGAGCGAGCCGTTGTCTCGACTAATATGTAGAGGGCGTTCGATCGAGCGTCTGGCTTGAGCGCTTGTCGGCCTAGCAGAACGGTCGCATTGTTATGCCCGGGTTTTAGGCACCGCTGCAGGCGGCCGGCAGAGCTCTTGTTTGTGCGAAACTGAATGGATCGAGCCCGAGAGAGGGCGAGCAAAGAAAAAACGCAAATCGCTCCGCCTGGCACTGCCGGCGAGAGCGTGGACGTCGCGGCCAGCGACTGTCGAAGCTGAGTACGGCCGCAGGCGATCGCCTCGGTCTTAAACGAATGCGACGAGCACGCGCCGGGCGGCCCAGCAAGGGCCGAGCGCAGCTGTCGCAGCTATCTGGTTGATCCTGCCAGTAGTGATATGCTTGTCTCAAAGATTAAGCCATGCAGGTGCAAGTACGAGTTCTCGTAAAGCGAAACTGCGAATGGCTCATTAAATCAGTCTTGGTTTATTTGGTCTCGTAAGCGAAGTGGATAACTGTGGTAATTCTAGAGCTAATACATGCATTAAGCGCCGACTTCGGGAGGCGCGCTTTTATCAGATCAAAACCGACCGGGTTCGTCCTGTGACGTTTGATGACTCTGGATAACCACGCGGATCGTACGGTCTCTGCACCGACGACGTATCATTCAAGTGTCTGCCCTATCAACTGTCGAAGGTACGCTACGTGCCTACCTTTGTGATAACGGGTAACGGGGAATCAGGGTTCGATTCCGGAGAGGGAGCCTGAGAAACGGCTACCACATCCAAGGAAGGCAGCAGGCGCGCAAATTACCCATTCCCGACACGGGGAGGTAGTGACGAAAAATAACAATACAGGACTCTAACGAGGCCCTGTAATTGGAATGAGTACATCCTAAAACTCTTAACGAGTATCCATTGGAGGGCAAGTCTGGTGCCAGCAGCCGCGGTAATTCCAGCTCCAACAGTGTATGCTAAAGTTGTTGCGGTTGAAAAGCTCGTAGTTGGATTTTGGGCGAGCGCCGCCGGTCCGTCGCAAGGCGTGTCACTGGTTGCGTTCGCCTCACCTTCGGTTCTCCGTCGGTGCTCTTGACTGAGTGTCGGCGGTGGCCGATAAGTTTACTTTGAAAAAATTAGAGTGTTCAAAGCAGGCTGTTCGCCTGCATAGTGTTGCATAGAATAATGGAATAGGACCTCGGTTCTATTTTGTTGGTTTTCGGAGCACGAGGTAATGATTAAGAGGGACAGACGGGGGCGTCCGTACTCTGCCGTTAGAGGTGAAATTCTTGGATCGGCGGAAGACGAACTACTGCGAAAGCATTCGCCAAGAATGTTTTCTTTAATCAAGAGCGAAAGTCAGAGGTTCGAAGACGATCAGATACCGTCCTAGTTCTGACTATAAACGATGCCAACTAGCGATCGGGAGGCGTTACCATGACGACCTTTCCGGCAGCTTCCGGGAAACCAAAGTCTTTGGGTTCCGGGGGAAGTATGGTTGCAAAGCTGAAACTTAAAGGAATTGACGGAAGGGCACCACCAGGAGTGGAGCCTGCGGCTTAATTTGACTCAACACGGGGAAACTCACCCGGCCCGGACACAGGTAGGATTGACAGATTGAGAGCTCTTTCTTGATTCTGTGGGTGGTGGTGCATGGCCGTTCTTAGTTGGTGGAGCGATTTGTCTGGTTAATTCCGATAACGAACGAGACTCTGGCATGCTAAATAGTTACGCGACCTTCTCGGTCGGCGTCTAACTTCTTAGAGGGACTAGTGGCGTTTAGCCACACGAGATTGAGCAATAACAGGTCTGTGATGCCCTTAGATGTCCGGGGCCGCACGCGCGCTACACTGAGTGAAGCAGCGAGTGTCTAACCTAGGCCGAAAGGTCCGGGTAACCCGTTGAACCTCATTCGTGATTGGGATAGGGACTTGCAATTGTTTCCCTTGAACGAGGAATTCCCAGTAAGCGCAAGTCATCAACTTGCGTTGATTACGTCCCTGCCCTTTGTACACACCGCCCGTCGCTACTACCGATTGAATGGTTTAGTGAGATCCTTGGATCGGCCCCGTCGCGGCTGGCAACGGCCGCGTCGGCGTGTCGAGAAGACGATCAAACTTGA
>NC_135260.1:18212500-18217500 GCF_964204865.1 Styela clava | reverse complement strand
GGTGCGGGGCCGGTCGGAGCGCACCCTTTTCTCGGTGGCTGGCGGGCGAGAGAGTGCTGCGTCGCCGGCATCGGCGTCGAAAGAAGCCGAGCCGAAAAAAGTTAAAGTACAAACGTGCAAGCATACTAACCTAACCCTAGGTAAGGCATGTCAGAGCGAAAGACAGTAATTTCGAATGAGCCAAGAAAGAGCGGTGCGGGGCCGGTCGGAGCGCACCCTTTTCTCGGTGGCTGGCGGGCGAGAGAGTGCTGCGTCGCCGGCATCGGCGTCGAAAGAAGCCGAGCCGAAAAAAGTTAAAGTACAAACGTGCAAGCATACTAACCTAACCCTAGGTAAGGCATGTCAGAGCGAAAGACAGTAATTTCGAATGAGCCAAGAAAGAGCGGTGCGGGGCCGGTCGGAGCGCACCCTTTTCTCGGTGGCTGGCGGGCGAGAGAGTGCTGCGTCGCCGGCATCGGCGTCGAAAGAAGCCGAGCCGAAAAAAGTTAAAGTACAAACGTGCAAGCATACTAGCCTAACCCTAGGTAAGGCATGTCAGAGCGAAAGACAGTAAACTCGAATGAGCCAAGAAAGAGCGGTGCGGGGCCGGTCGGAGCGCACCCTTTTCTCGGTGGCTGGCGGGCGAGAGAGTGCTGCGTCGCCGGCATCGGCGTCGAAAGAAGCCGAGCCGAAAAAAGTTAAAGTACAAACGTGCAAGCATACTAACCTAACCCTAGGTAAGGCATGTCAGAGCGAAAGACAGTAATTTCGAATGAGCCAAGAAAGAGCGGTGCGGGGCCGGTCGGAGCGCACCCTTTTCTCGGTGGCTGGCGGGCGAGAGAGTGCTGCGTCGCCGGCATCGGCGTCGAAAGAAGCCGAGCCGGAAAAAGTTAAAGTACAAACGTGCAAGCATACTAACCTAACCCTAGGTAAGGCATGTCAGAGCGAAAGACAGTAATTTCGAATGAGCCAAGAAAGAGCGGTGCGGGGCCGGTCGGAGCGCACCCTTTTCTCGGTGGCTGGCGGGCGAGAGAGTGCTGCGTCGCCGGCATCGGCGTCGAAAGAAGCCGAGCCGAAAAAAGTTAAAGTACAAACGTGCAAGCATACTAGCCTAACCCTAGGTAAGGCATGTCAGAGCGAAAGACAGTAAACTCGAATGAGCAAAGAAAGAGCGGTGCGGGGCCGGTCGGAGCGCACCCTTTTCTCGGTGGCTGGCGGGCGAGAGAGTGCTGCGTCGCCGGCATCGGCGTCGAAAGAAGCCGAGCCGAAAAAAGTTAAAGTACAAACGTGCAAGCATACTAGCCTAACCCTAGGTAAGGCATGTCAGAGCGAAAGACAGTAATTTCGAATGAGCCAAGAAAGAGCGGTGCGGGGCCGGTCGGAGCGCACCCTTTTCTCGGTGGCTGGCGGGCGAGAGAGTGCTGCGTCGCCGGCATCGGCGTCGAAAGAAGCCGAGCCGAAAAAAGTTAAAGTACAAACGTGCAAGCATACTAACCTAACCCTAGGTAAGGCATGTCAGAGCGAAAGACAGTAATTTCGAATGAGCCAAGAAAGAGCGGTGCGGGGCCGGTCGGAGCGCACCCTTTTCTCGGTGGCTGGCGGGCGAGAGAGTGCTGCGTCGCCGGCATCGGCGTCGAAAGAAGCCGAGCCGAAAAAAGTTAAAGTACAAACGTGCAAGCATACTAGCCTAACCCTAGGTAAGGCATGTCAGAGCGAAAGACAGTAAACTCGAATGAGCCAAGAAAGAGCGGTGCGGGGCCGGTCGGAGCGCACCCTTTTCTCGGTGGCTGGCGGGCGAGAGAGTGCTGCGTCGCCGGCATCGGCGTCGAAAGAAGCCGAGCCAAAAAAAGTTAAAGTACAAACGTGCAAGCATACTAACCTAACCCTAGGTAAGGCATGTTAGAGCGAAAGACAGTAAACTCGAATGAGCCAAGAAAGAGCGGTGCGGGGCCGGTCGGAGCGCACCCTTTTCTCGGTGGCTGGCGGGCGAGAGAGTGCTGCGTCGCCGGCATCGGCGTCGAAAGAAGCCGAGCCAAAAAAAGTTAAAGTACAAACGCGATGCTAATGAGCGAGCCGTTGTCTCGACTAATATGTAGGGGGCGTTCGATCGAGCGTTTGGCTTGAGCGCTTGTCGGCCTAGCAGAACTGTCGCATTGTTATGCCCGGGTTTTAGGCACCGCTGCAGGCGGCCGGCAGAGCTCTTGTTTGTGCGAAACTGAATGGATCGAGCCCGAGAGAGGGCGAGCAAAGAAAAAACGCAAATCGCTCCGCCTGGCACTGCCGGCGAGAGGGTGGACGTCGCGGCCAGCGACTGTCGAAGCTGAGTACGGCCGCAGGTGATCGCCTCGGTCTTAAACGAATGCGACGAGCACGCGCCGGGCGGCCCAGCAAGGGCCGAGCGCAGCTGTCGCAGCTATCTGGTTGATCCTGCCAGTAGTGATATGCTTGTCTCAAAGATTAAGCAATGCAGGTGCAAGTACGAGTTCTCGTAAAGCGAAACTGCGAATGGCTCATTAAATCAGTCTTGGTTTATTTGGTCTCGTAAGCGAAGTGGATAACTGTGGTAATTCTAGAGCTAATACATGCATTAAGCGCCGACTTCGGGAGGCGCGCTTTTATCAGATCAAAACCGACCGGGTTCGTCCTGTGACGTTTGATGACTCTGGATAACCACGCGGATCGTACGGTCTCTGCACCGACGACGTATCATTCAAGTGTCTGCCCTATCAACTGTCGAAGGTACGCTACGTGCCTACCTTTGTGATAACGGGTAACGGGGAATCAGGGTTCGATTCCGGAGAGGGAGCCTGAGAAACGGCTACCACATCCAAGGAAGGCAGCAGGCGCGCAAATTACCCATTCCCGACACGGGGAGGTAGTGACGAAAAATAACAATACAGGACTCTAACGAGGCCCTGTAATTGGAATGAGTACATCCTAAAACTCTTAACGAGTATCCATTGGAGGGCAAGTCTGGTGCCAGCAGCCGCGGTAATTCCAGCTCCAACAGTGTATGCTAAAGTTGTTGCGGTTGAAAAGCTCGTAGTTGGATTTTGGGCGAGCGCCGCCGGTCCGTCGCAAGGCGTGTCACTGGTTGCGTTCGCCTCACCTTCGGTTCTCCGTCGGTGCTCTTGACTGAGTGTCGGCGGTGGCCGATAAGTTTACTTTGAAAAAATTAGAGTGTTCAAAGCAGGCTGTTCGCCTGCATAGTGTTGCATGGAATAATGGAATAGGACCTCGGTTCTATTTTGTTGGTTTTCGGAGCACGAGGTAATGATTAAGAGGGACAGACGGGGGCGTCCGTACTCTGCCGTTAGAGGTGAAATTCTTGGATCGGCGGAAGACGAACTACTGCGAAAGCATTCGCCAAGAATGTTTTCTTTAATCAAGAGCGAAAGTCAGAGGTTCGAAGACGATCAGATACCGTCCTAGTTCTGACTATAAACGATGCCAACTAGCGATCGGGAGACGTTACCATGACGACCTTTCCGGCAGCTTCCGGGAAACCAAAGTCTTTGGGTTCCGGGGGAAGTATGGTTGCAAAGCTGAAACTTAAAGGAATTGACGGAAGGGCACCACCAGGAGTGGAGCCTGCGGCTTAATTTGACTCAACACGGGGAAACTCACCCGGCCCGGACACAGGTAGGATTGACAGATTGAGAGCTCTTTCTTGATTCTGTGGGTGGTGGTGCATGGCCGTTTTTAGTTGGTGGAGCGATTTGTCTGGTTAATTCCGATAACGAACGAGACTCTGGCATGCTAAATAGTTACGCGACCTTCTCGGTCGGCGTCTAACTTCTTAGAGGGACTAGTGGCGTTTAGCCACACGAGATTGAGCAATAACAGGTCTGTGATGCCCTTAGATGTCCGGGGCCGCACGCGCGCTACACTGAGTGAAGCAGCGAGTGTCTAACCTAGGCCGAAAGGTCCGGGTAACCCGTTGAACCTCATTCGTGATTGGGATAGGGACTTGCAATTGTTTCCCTTGAACGAGGAATTCCCAGTAAGCGCAAGTCATCAACTTGCGTTGATTACGTCCCTACCCTTTGTACACACCGCCCGTCGCTACTACCGATTGAATGGTTTAGTGAGATCCTTAGATCGGCCCCGTCGCGGCTGGCAACGGCCGCGTCGGCGTGTCGAGAAGACGATCAAACTTGATCATTTAGAGGAAGTAAAAGTCGTAACAAGGTTTCCGTAGGTGAACCTGCGGAAGGATCATTACCGAAGGTGGTGGTAGGCCCCGGCCGACCGCGCACTGAATTGTCTTTGGGTGCCGCCGAGAGTGCGGCCGTCAATCGGGGTTCCGCCCCGTGCGACACGCGTAACACGTTGGCATAGCAAGGCAGCCGAGTGCGATGGTGGCTTCTGGGCACCGCGCTCGATGTGCCGCCGGCCCAGCCCGGCGGTCGCTCGGCGCCGTTTGTTGGTGTTTTTGTGCAGTTGTTGTCGGTGGTGGTTTTGTGGTCGATCCCACAGTGTGACGTCCGCGCGCTTCGGCGCCGGGCGAAACGTCGAGGACGACTCTTAACGGTGGATCACTCGGCTCGCGAGTCGATGAAGGACGCAGCCAAGTGCGAGAAGTAATGTGAATTGCAGAACACATTGAACGTCGACCTTCTGAACGCGAATTGCGGTCTCGGGTCAATCCCGGGACCGCGTCTGCCTCAGGGTCGCGTTCGTCCTCACCCGAGGGCCGTCGCCTGGCCTCTGCGAAGACGGCCGGGCGTCGCCCCAAGTTGAAGCGGTCGCCGAGCTTTCTCGGCGCGACCGCGTGTCCCGTACACCGCCGGCCCCTCGACGTGTTCAACTACGTTCGAGGGGCGGGTCCAGGTCGGTCGGTCCGGTCACGAGATCAAGACCGACCGTGGGCCAAGGCGGCGACGGTACGCGCTCGGTCGGCGCCGGCGGCGACGACTTGCGATGCCAGCGGGCCGTGTAAGAAGCGGCCCGCTTGACACATACGACCTGAGTTCAGGCGAGAGCACCCGCTGAATTTAAGCATATTATTAAGCGGAGGA
>NC_135260.1:18200000-18207500 GCF_964204865.1 Styela clava | reverse complement strand
TTAAAGTACAAACGTGCAAGCATACTAGCCTAACCCTAGGTAAGGCATGTCAGAGCGAAAGACAGTAAACTCGAATGAGCCAAGAAAGAGCGGTGCGGGGCCGGTCGGAGCGCACCCTTTTCTCGGTGGCTGGCGGGCGAGAGAGTGCTGCGTCGCCGGCATCGGCGTCGAAAGAAGCCGAGCCGAAAAAAGTTAAAGTACAAACGTGCAAGCATACTAACCTAACCCTAGGTAAGGCATGTCAGAGCGAAAGACAGTAATTTCGAATGAGCCAAGAAAGAGCGGTGCGGGGCCGGTCGGAGCGCACCCTTTTCTCGGTGGCTGGCGGGCGAGAGAGTGCTGCGTCGCCGGCATCGGCGTCGAAAGAAGCCGAGCCGGAAAAAGTTAAAGTACAAACGTGCAAGCATACTAACCTAACCCTAGGTAAGGCATGTCAGAGCGAAAGACAGTAATTTCGAATGAGCCAAGAAAGAGCGGTGCGGGGCCGGTCGGAGCGCACCCTTTTCTCGGTGGCTGGCGGGCGAGAGAGTGCTGCGTCGCCGGCATCGGCGTCGAAAGAAGCCGAGCCGAAAAAAGTTAAAGTACAAACGTGCAAGCATACTAGCCTAACCCTAGGTAAGGCATGTCAGAGCGAAAGACAGTAAACTCGAATGAGCCAAGAAAGAGCGGTGCGGGGCCGGTCGGAGCGCACCCTTTTCTCGGTGGCTGGCGGGCGAGAGAGTGCTGCGTCGCCGGCATCGGCGTCGAAAGAAGCCGAGCCGAAAAAAGTTAAAGTACAAACGTGCAAGCATACTAGCCTAACCCTAGGTAAGGCATGTCAGAGCGAAAGACAGTAATTTCGAATGAGCCAAGAAAGAGCGGTGCGGGGCCGGTCGGAGCGCACCCTTTTCTCGGTGGCTGGCGGGCGAGAGAGTGCTGCGTCGCGGGCATCGGCGTCGAAAGAAGCCGAGCCGAAAAAAGTTAAAGTACAAACGTGCAAGCATACTAACTTAACCCTAGGTAAGGCATGTCAGAGCGAAAGACAGTAATTTCGAATGAGCCAAGAAAGAGCGGTGCGGGGCCGGTCGGAGCGCACCCTTTTCTCGGTGGCTGGCGGGCGAGAGAGTGCTGCGTCGCCGGCATCGGCGTCGAAAGAAGCCGAGCCGAAAAAAGTTAAAGTACAAACGTGCAAGCATACTAGCCTAACCCTAGGTAAGGCATGTCAGAGCGAAAGACAGTAATTTCGAATGAGCCAAGAAAGAGCGGTGCGGGGCCGGTCGGAGCGCACCCTTTTCTCGGTGGCTGGCGGGCGAGAGAGTGCTGCGTCGCCGGCATCGGCGTCGAAAGAAGCCGAGCCGAAAAAAGTTAAAGTACAAACGTGCAAGCATACTAACCTAACCCTAGGTAAGGCATGTTAGAGCGAAAGACAGTAAACTCGAATGAGCCAAGAAAGAGCGGTGCGGGGCCGGTCGGAGCGCACCCTTTTCTCGGTGGCTGGCGGGCGAGAGAGTGCTGCGTCGCCGGCATCGGCGTCGAAAGAAGCCGAGCCGAAAAAAGTTAAAGTACAAACGTGCAATCATACTAGCCTAACCCTAGGTAAGGCATGTCAGAGCGAAAGACAGTAAACTCGAATGAGCCAAGAAAGAGCGGTGCGGGGCCGGTCGGAGCGCACCCTTTTCTCGGTGGCTGGCGGGCGAGAGAGTGCTGCGTCGCCGGCATCGGCGTCGAAAGAAGCCGAGCCGAAAAAAGTTAAAGTACAAACGTGCAAGCATACTAGCCTAACCCTAGGTAAGGCATGTCAGAGCGAAAGACAGTAATTTCGAATGAGCCAAGAAAGAGCGGTGCGGGGCCGGTCGGAGCGCACCCTTTTCTCGGTGGCTGGCGGGCGAGAGAGTGCTGCGTCGCCGGCATCGGCGTCGAAAGAAGCCGAGCCGAAAAAAGTTAAAGTACAAACGTGCAAGCATACTAACCTAACCCTAGGTAAGGCATGTTAGAGCGAAAGACAGTAAACTCGAATGAGCCAAGAAAGAGCGGTGCGGGGCCGGTCGGAGCGCACCCTTTTCTCGGTGGCTGGCGGGCGAGAGAGTGCTGCGTCGCCGGCATCGGCGTCGAAAGAAGCCGAGCCGAAAAAAGTTAAAGTACAAACGTGCAAGCATACTAGCCTAACCCTAGATAAGGCATGTCAGAGCGAAAGACAGTAAACTCGAATGAGCCAAGAAAGAGCGGTGCGGGGCCGGTCGGAGCGCACCCTTTTCTCGGTGGCTGGCGGGCGAGAGAGTGCTGCGTCGCCGGCATCGGCGTCGAAAGAAGCCGAGCCGAAAAAAGTTAAAGTACAAACGTGCAAGCATACTAGCCTAACCCTAGGTAAGGCATGTCAGAGCGAAAGACAGTAATTTCGAATGAGCCAAGAAAGAGCGGTGCGGGGCCGGTCGGAGCGCACCCTTTTCTCGGTGGCTGGCGGGCGAGAGAGTGCTGCGTCGCCGGCATCGGCGTCGAAAGAAGCCGAGCCGAAAAAAGTTAAAGTACAAACGTGCAAGCATACTAACCTAACCCTAGGTAAGGCATGTCAGAGCGAAAGACAGTAATTTTGAATGAGCCAAGAAAGAGCGGTGCGGGGCCGGTCGGACCGCACCCTTTTCTCGGTGGCTGGCGGGCGAGAGAGTGCTGCGTCGCCGGCATCGGCGTCGAAAGAAGCCGAGCCGAAAAAAGTTAAAGTACAAACGTGCAAGCATACTAGCCTAACCCTAGATAAGGCATGTCAGAGCGAAAGACAGTAAACTCGAATGAGCCAAGAAAGAGCGGTGCGGGGCCGGTCGGAGCGCACCCTTTTCTCGGTGGCTGGCGGGCGAGAGAGTGCTGCGTCGCCGGCATCGGCGTCGAAAGAAGCCGAGCCGAAAAAAGTTAAAGTACAAACGTGCAAGCATACTAACCTAACCCTAGGTAAGGCATGTCAGAGCGAAAGACAGTAATTTCGAATGAGCCAAGAAAGAGCGGTGCGGGGCCGGTCGGAGCGCACCCTTTTCTCGGTGGCTGGCGGGCGAGAGAGTGCTGCGTCGCCGGCATCGGCGTCGAAAGATGCCGAGCCGAAAAAAGTTAAAGTACAAACGTGCAAGCATACTAACCTAACCCTAGGTAAGGCATGTCAGAGCGAAAGACAGTAATTTCGAATGAGCCAAGAAAGAGCGGTGCGGGGCCGGTCGGACCGCACCCTTTTCTCGGTGGCTGGCGGGCGAGAGAGTGCTGCGTCGCCGGCATCGGCGTCGAAAGAAGCCGAGCCGAAAAAAGTTAAAGTACAAACGTGCAAGCATACTAGCCTAACCCTAGGTAAGGCATGTCAGAGCGAAAGACAGTAATTTCGAATGAGCCAAGAAAGAGCGGTGCGGGGCCGGTCGGAGCGCACCCTTTTCTCGGTGGCTGGCGGGCGAGAGAGTGCTGCGTCGCGGGCATCGGCGTCGAAAGAAGCCGAGCCGAAAAAAGTTAAAGTACAAACGTGCAAGCATACTAACTTAACCCTAGGTAAGGCATGTCAGAGCGAAAGACAGTAATTTCGAATGAGCCAAGAAAGAGCGGTGCGGGGCCGGTCGGAGCGCACCCTTTTCTCGGTGGCTGGCGGGCGAGAGAGTGCTGCGTCGCCGGCATCGGCGTCGAAAGAAGCCGAGCCGAAAAAAGTTAAAGTACAAACGTGCAAGCATACTAGCCTAACCCTAGGTAAGGCATGTCAAAGCGAAAGACAGTAATTTCGAATGAGCCAAGAAAGAGCGGTGCGGGGCCGGTCGGAGCGCACCCTTTTCTCGGTGGCTGGCGGGCGAGAGAGTGCTGCGTCGCCGGCATCGGCGTCGAAAGAAGCCGAGCCGAAAAAAGTTAAAGTACAAACGTGCAAGCATACTAACCTAACCCTAGGTAAGGCATGTTAGAGCGAAAGACAGTAAACTCGAATGAGCCAAGAAAGAGCGGTGCGGGGCCGGTCGGAGCGCACCCTTTTCTCGGTGGCTGGCGGGCGAGAGAGTGCTGCGTCGCCGGCATCGGCGTCGAAAGAAGCCGAGCCGAAAAAAGTTAAAGTACAAACGTGCAAGCATACTAGCCTAACCCTAGGTAAGGCATGTCAGAGCGAAAGACAGTAAACTCGAATGAGCCAAGAAAGAGCGGTGCGGGGCCGGTCGGAGCGCACCCTTTTCTCGGTGGCTGGCGGGCGAGAGAGTGCTGCGTCGCCGGCATCAGCGTCGAAAGAAGCCGAGCCGAAAAAAGTTAAAGTACAAACGTGCAAGCATACTAGCCTAACCCTAGGTAAGGCATGTCAGAGCGAAAGACAGTAATTTCGAATGAGCCAAGAAAGAGCGGTGCGGGGCCGGTCGGAGCGCACCCTTTTCTCGGTGGCTGGCGGGCGAGAGAGTGCTGCGTCGCCGGCATCGGCGTCGAAAGAAGCCGAGCCGAAAAAAGTTAAAGTACAAACGTGCAAGCATACTAACCTAACCCTAGGTAAGGCATGTCAGAGCGAAAGACAGTAATTTTGAATGAGCCAAGAAAGAGCGGTGCGGGGCCGGTCGGAGCGCACCCTTTTCTCGGTGGCTGGCGGGCGAGAGAGTGCTGCGTCGCCGGCATCGGCGTCGAAAGAAGCCGAGCCGAAAAAAGTTAAAGTACAAACGTGCAAGCATACTAGCCTAACCCTAGATAAGGCATGTCAGAGCGAAAGACAGTAAACTCGAATGAGCCAAGAAAGAGCGGTGCGGGGCCGGTCGGAGCGCACCCTTTTCTCGGTGGCTGGCGGGCGAGAGAGTGCTGCGTCGCCGGCATCGGCGTCGAAAGAAGCCGAGCCGAAAAAAGTTAAAGTACAAACGTGCAAGCATACTAACCTAACCCTAGGTAAGGCATGTCAGAGCGAAAGACAGTAATTTCGAATGAGCCAAGAAAGAGCGGTGCGGGGCCGGTCGGAGCGCACCCTTTTCTCGGTGGCTGGCGGGCGAGAGAGTGCTGCGTCGCCGGCATCGGCGTCGAAAGATGCCGAGCCGAAAAAAGTTAAAGTACAAACGTGCAAGCATACTAACCTAACCCTAGGTAAGGCATGTCAGAGCGAAAGACAGTAATTTCGAATGAGCCAAGAAAGAGCGGTGCGGGGCCGGTCGGACCGCACCCTTTTCTCGGTGGCTGGCGGGCGAGAGAGTGCTGCGTCGCCGGCATCGGCGTCGAAAGAAGCCGAGCCGAAAAAAGTTAAAGTACAAACGTGCAAGCATACTAGCCTAACCCTAGGTAAGGCATGTCAGAGCGAAAGACAGTAAACTCGAATGAGCCAAGAAAGAGCGGTGCGGGGCCGGTCGGAGCGCACCCTTTTCTCGGTGGCTGGCGGGCGAGAGAGTGCTGCGTCGCCGGCATCGGCGTCGAAAGAAGCCGAGCCGAAAAAAGTTAAAGTACAAACGTGCAAGCATACTAACCTAACCCTAGGTAAGGCATGTCAGAGCGAAAGACAGTAATTTCGAATGAGCCAAGAAAGAGCGGTGCGGGGCCGGTCGGAGCGCACCCTTTTCTCGGTGGCTGGCGGGCGAGAGAGTGCTGCGTCGCCGGCATCGGCGTCGAAAGAAGCCGAGCCGGAAAAAGTTAAAGTACAAACGTGCAAGCATACTAACCTAACCCTAGGTAAGGCATGTCAGAGCGAAAGACAGTAATTTCGAATGAGCCAAGAAAGAGCGGTGCGGGGCCGGTCGGAGCGCACCCTTTTCTCGGTGGCTGGCGGGCGAGAGAGTGCTGCGTCGCCGGCATCGGCGTCGAAAGAAGCCGAGCCGAAAAAAGTTAAAGTACAAACGTGCAAGCATACTAGCCTAACCCTAGGTAAGGCATGTCAGAGCGAAAGACAGTAAACTCGAATGAGCCAAGAAAGAGCGGTGCGGGGCCGGTCGGAGCGCACCCTTTTCTCGGTGGCTGGCGGGCGAGAGAGTGCTGCGTCGCCGGCATCGGCGTCGAAAGAAGCCGAGCCGAAAAAAGTTAAAGTACAAACGTGCAAGCATACTAGCCTAACCCTAGGTAAGGCATGTCAGAGCGAAAGACAGTAATTTCGAATGAGCCAAGAAAGAGCGGTGCGGGGCCGGTCGGAGCGCACCCTTTTCTCGGTGGCTGGCGGGCGAGAGAGTGCTGCGTCGCCGGCATCGGCGTCGAAAGAAGCCGGGCCAAAAAAAGTTAAAGTACAAACGCGATGCTAATGAGCGAGCCGTTGTCTCGACTAATATGTAGGGGGCGTTCGATCGAGCGTCTGGCTTGAGCGCTTGTCGGCCTAGCAGAACGGTCGCATTGTTATGCCCGGGTTTTAGGCACCGCTGCAGGCGGCCGGCAGAGCTCTTGTTTGTGCGAAACTGAATGGATCGAGCCCGAGAGAGGGCGAGCAAAGAAAAAACGCAAATCGCTCCGCCTGGCACTGCCGGCGAGAGCGTGGACGTCGCGGCCAGCGACTGTCGAAGCTGAGTACGGCCGCAGGCGATCGCCTCGGTCTTAAACGAATGCGACGAGCACGCGCCGGGCGGCCCAGCAAGGGCCGAGCGCAGCTGTCGCAGCTATCTGGTGGATCCTGCCAGTAGTGATATGCTTGTCTCAAAGATTAAGCCATGCAGGTGCAAGTACGAGTTCTCTTAAAGCGAAACTGCGAATGGCTCATTAAATCAGTCTTGGTTTATTTGGTCTCGTAAGCGAAGTGGATAACTGTGGTAATTCTAGAGCTAATACATGCATTAAGCGCCGACTTCGGGAGGCGCGCTTTTATCAGATCAAAACCGACCGGGTTCGTCCTGTGACGTTCGATGACTCTGGATAACCACGCGGATCGTACGGTCTCTGCACCGACGACGTATCATTCAAGTGTCTGCCCTATCAACTGTCGAAGGTACGCTACGTGCCTACCTTTGTGATAACGGGTAACGGGGAATCAGGGTTCGATTCCGGAGAGGGAGCCTGAGAAACGGCTACCACATCCAAGGAAGGCAGCAGGCGCGCAAATTACCCATTCCCGACACGGGGAGGTAGTGACGAAAAATAACAATACAGGACTCTAACGAGGCCCTGTAATTGGAATGAGTACATCCTAAAACTCTTAACGAGTATCCATTGGAGGGCAAGTCTGGTGCCAGCAGCCGCGGTAATTCCAGCTCCAACAGTGTATGCTAAAGTTGTTGCGGTTGAAAAGCTCGTAGTTGGATTTTGGGCGAGCGCCGCCGGTCCGTCGCAAGGCGTGTCACTGGTTGCGTTCGCCTCACCTTCGGTTCTCCGTCGGTGCTCTTGACTGAGTGTCGGCGGTGGCCGATAAGTTTACTTTGAAAAAATTAGAGTGTTCAAAGCAGGCTATTCGCCTGCATAGTGTTGCATGGAATAATGGAATAGGACCTCGGTTCTATTTTGTTGGTTTTCGGAGCACGAGGTAATGATTAAGAGGGACAGACGGGGGCGTCCGTACTCTGCCGTTAGAGGTGAAATTCTTGGATCGGCGGAAGACGAACTACTGCGAAAGCATTCGCCAAGAATGTTTTCTTTAATCAAGAGCGAAAG
>NC_135260.1:18190000-18192500 GCF_964204865.1 Styela clava | reverse complement strand
GTGCGGGGCCGGTCGGAGCTCACCCTTTTCTCGGTGGCTGGCGGGCGAGAGAGTGCTGCGTCGCCGGCATCGGCGTCGAAAGAAGCCGAGCCGAAAAAAGTTAAAGTACAAACGTGCAAGCATACTAGCCTAACCCTAGGTAAGGCATGTCAGAGCGAAAGACAGTAATTTCGAATGAGCCAAGAAAGAGCGGTGCGGGGCCGGTCGGAGCGCACCCTTTTCTCGGTGGCTGGCGGGCGAGAGAGTGCTGCGTCGCCGGCATCGGCGTCGAAAGAAGCCGAGCCGAAAAAAGTTAAAGTACAAACGTGCAAGCATACTAACCTAACCCTAGGTAAGGCATGTCAGAGCGAAAGACAGTAATTTCGAATGAGCCAAGAAAGAGCGGTGCGGGGCCGGTCGGAGCGCACCCATTTCTCGGTGGCTGGCGGGCGAGAGAGTGCTGCGTCGCCGGCATCGGCGTCGAAAGAAGCCGAGCCGAAAAAAGTTAAAGTACAAACGTGCAAGCATACTAGCCTAACCCTAGGTAAGACATGTCAGAGCGAAAGACAGTAAACTCGAATGAGCCAAGAAAGAGCGGTGCGGGGCCGGTCGGAGCGCACCCTTTTCTCGGTGGCTGGCGGGCGAGAGAGTGCTGCGTCGCCGGCATCGGCGTCGAAAGAAGCCGAGCTGAAAAAAGTTAAAGTACAAACGTGCAAGCATACTAACCTAACCCTAGGTAAGGCATGTCAGAGCGAAAGACAGTAATTTCGAATGAGCCAAGAAAGAGCGGTGCGGGGCCGGTCGGAGCGCACCCTTTTCTCGGTGGCTGGCGGGCGAGAGAGTGCTGCGTCGCCGGCATCGGCGTCGAAAGAAGCCGAGCCGAAAAAAGTTAAAGTACAAACGTGCAAGCATACTAGCCTAACCCTAGGTAAGGCATGTCAGAGCGAAAGACAGTAATTTCGAATGAGCAAAGAAAGAGCGGTGCGGGGCCGGTCGGAGCGCACCCTTTTATCGGTGGCTGGCGGGCGAGAGAGTGCTGCGTCGCCGGCATCGGCGTCGAAAGAAGCCGAGCCGAAAAAAGTTAAAGTACAAACGTGCAAGCATACTAACCTAACCCTAGGTAAGGCATGTTAGAGCGAAAGACAGTAAACTCGAATGAGCCAAGAAAGAGCGGTGCGGGGCCGGTCGGAGCGCACCCTTTTCTCGGTGGCTGGCGGGCGAGAGAGTGCTGCGTCGCCGGCATCGGCGTCGAAAGAAGCCGAGCCAAAAAAAGTTAAAGTACAAACGCGATGCTAATGAGCGAGCCGTTGTCTCGACTAATATGTAGGGGGCGTTCGATCGAGCGTCTGGCTTGAGCGCTTGTCGGCCTAGCAGAACGGTCGCATTGTTATGCCCGGGTTTTAGGCACCGCTGCAGGCGGCCGGCAGAGCTCTTGTTTGTGCGAAACTGAATGGATCGAGCCCGAGAGAGGGCGAGCAAAGAAAAAACGCAAATCGCTCCTCCTGGCACTGCCGGCGAGAGCGTGGACGTCGCGGCCAGCGACTGTCGAAGCTGAGTACGGCCGCAGGCGATCGCCTCGGTCTTAAACGAATGCGACGAGCACGCGCCGGGCGGCCCATCAAGGGCCGAGCGCAGCTGTCGCAGCTATCTGGTTGATCCCGGGACCGGGTCCAGGTCGGTCGGTCCGGTCACGAGATCAAGACCGACCGTGGGCCAAGGCGGCGACGGTACGCGCTCGGTCGGCGCCGGCGGCGACGACTTGCGATGCCAGCGGGCCGTGTAAGAAGCGGCCCGCTTGACACATACGACCTGAGTTCAGGCGAGAGCACCCGCTGAATTTAAGCATATTATTAAGCGGAGGAAAAGAAACCAACAGGGATTCCCTGAGTAACGGCGAGTGAACCGGGAAGAGTCCAGCGTCGAATCTGCGCGCTTTTCGAGCGCGCCGAGTTGTGACGTACGGAAGTCCCAGTGCGGCTGACGGCGAGCGCCGGTGTCCTTCTGATCGAGGCCTCGTCCCACGGCGGGTGTTAGGCCCATAGGGGCGCTTGCCTTGGCCGCTTCGGGTCTTCTCGGAGTCGGGTTGTTTGGGAATGCAGCCCAAAGCGGGTGGTAAACTCCACCTAAGACTAAATACGGTCGCGAGACCGATAGCGGACAAGTACCGTGAGGGAAAGTTGAAAAGCACTTTGAAGAGAGAGTTCAAGAGTACGTGAAACCGTTGAGAGGCAAACGGGAGGGCCCGTCAGGTCGCCGGCTCGCTTTCAGTTGGGTGCGGGGGCGCGCCGTCTCGTTTCGCGGACGCTTAAGGCGCCGCTGCCGAGTCGGCTCGCGCACCGTCTCAGCGCACTAGCGACCGGCGCGGGTCACGACCGGTTTGCCGTCGGTCTAAGTCCCCGCGCGAAGGTGGCCTCCGCTCCGGCGGGGGTGTTACAGCGCGCTGGCGGTGCGGCCCGGCGGCGGATCGAGGAAAGGATGCCGCGCGCTCTCTGTGTGCGGCCGTCGCCGTTCGGCTGGCTTG
>NC_135260.1:18182500-18185000 GCF_964204865.1 Styela clava | reverse complement strand
TAATTTCGAATGAGCCAAGAAAGAGCGGTGCGGGGCCGGTCGGAGCGCACCCTTTTCTCGGTGGCTGGCGGGCGAGAGAGTGCTGCGTCGCCGGCATCGGCGTCGAAAGAAGCCGAGCCGAAAAAAGTTAAAGTACAAACGTGCAAGCATACTAACCTAACCCTAGGTAAGGCATGTCAGTGCGAAAGACAGTAATTTCGAATGAGCCAAGAAAGAGCGGTGCGGGGCCGGTCGGAGCGCACCCTTTTCTCGGTGGCTGGCGGGCGAGAGAGTGCTGCGTCGCCGGCATCGGCGTCGAAAGAAGCCGAGCCGAAAAAAGTTAAAGTACAAACGTGCAAGCATACTAGCCTAACCCTAGGTAAGGCATGTCAGAGCGAAAGACAGTAAACTCGAATGAGCCAAGAAAGAGCGGTGCGGGGCCGGTCGGAACGCACCCTTTTCTCGGTGGCTGGCGGGCGAAAGAGTGCTGCGTCGCCGGCATCGGTGTCGAAAGAAGCCGAGCCGAAAAAAGTTAAAGTACAAACGTGCAAGCATACTAACCTAACCCTAGGTAAGGCATGTTAGAGCGAAAGACAGTAAACTCGAATGAGCCAAGAAAGAGCGGTGCGGGGCCGGTCGGAGCGCACCCTTTTCTCGGTGGCTGGCGGGCGAGAGAGTGCTGCGTCGCCGGCATCGGCGTCGAAAGAAGCCGAGCCAAAAAAAGTTAAAGTACAAACGCGATGCTAATGAGCGAGCCGTTGTCTCGACTAATATGTAGGGGGCGTTCGATCGAGCGTCTGGCTTGAGCGCTTGTCGGCCTAGCAGAACGGTCGCATTGTTATGCCCGGGTTTTAGGCACCGCTGCAGGCGGCCGGCAGAGCTCTTGTTTGTGCGAAACTGAATGGATCGAGCCCGAGAGAGGGCGAGCAAAGAAAAAACGCTAATCGCTCCGCCTGGCACTGCCGGCGAGAGCGTGGACGTCGCGGCCAGCGACTGTCGAAGCTGAGTACGGCCGCAGGCGATCGCCTCGGTCTTAAACGAATGCGACGAGCACGCGCCGGGCGGCCCAGCAAGGGCCGAGCGCAGCTGTCGCAGCTATCTGGTTGATCCTGCCAGTAGTGATATGCTTGTCTCAAAGATTAAGCCATGCAGGTGCAAGTACGAGTTCTCGTAAAGCGAAACTGCGAATGGCTCATTAAATCAGTCTTGGTTTATTTGGTCTCGTAAGCGAAGTGGATAACTGTGGTAATTCTAGAGCTAATACATGCATTAAGCGCCGACTTCGGGGGGCGCGCTTTTATCAGATCAAAACCGACCGGGTTCGTCCTGTGACGTTTGATGACTCTGGATAACCACGCGGATCGTACGGTCTCTGCACCGACGACGTATCATTCAAGTGTCTGCCCTATCAACTGTTGAAGGTACGCTACGTGCCTACCTTTGTGATAACGGGTAACGGGGAATCAGGGTTCGATTCCGGAGAGGGAGCCTGAGAAACGGCTACCACATCCAAGGAAGGCAGCAGGCGCGCAAATTACCCATTCCCGACACGGGGAGGTAGTGACGAAAAATAACAATACAGGACTCTAACGAGGCCCTGTAATTGGAATGAGTACATCCTAAAACTCTTAACGAGTATCCATTGGAGGGCAAGTCTGGTGCCAGCAGCCGCGGTAATTCCAGCTCCAACAGTGTATGCTAAAGTTGTTGCGGTTGAAAAGCTCGTAGTTGGATTTTGGGCGAGCGCCGCCGGTCCGTCGCAAGGCGTGTCACTGGTTGCGTTCGCCTCACCTTCGGTTCTTCGTCGGTGCTCTTGACTGAGTGTCGGCGGTGGCCGATAAGTTTACTTTGAAAAAATTAGAGTGTTCAAAGCAGGCTGTTCGCCTGCATAGTGTTGCATGGAATAATGGAATAGGACCTCGGTTCTATTTTGTTGGTTTTCGGAGCACGAGGTAATGATTAAGAGGGACAGACGGGGGCGTCCGTACTCTGCCGTTAGAGGTGAAATTCTTGGATCGGCGGAAGACGAACTACTGCGAAAGCATTCGCCAAGAATGTTTTCTTTAATCAAGAGCGAAAGTCAGAGGTTCGAAGACGATCAGATACCGTCCTAGTTCTGACTATAAACGATGCCAACTAGCGATCGGGAGGCGTTACCATGACGACCTTTCCGGCAGCTTCCGGGAAACCAAAGTCTTTGGGTTCCGGGGGAAGTATGGTTGCAAAGCTGAAACTTAAAGGAATTGACGGAAGGGCACCACCAGGAGTGGAGCCTGCGGCTTAATTTGACTCAACACGGGGAAACTCACCCGGCCCGGACACAGGTAGGATTGACAGATTGAGAGCTCTTTCTTGATTCTGTGGGTGGTGGTGCATGGCCGTTCTTAGTTGGTGGAGCGATTTGTCTGGTTAATTCCGATAACGAACGAGACTCTGGCATGCTAAATAGTTACGCGACCTTCTCGGTCGGCGTCTAACTTCTTAGAGGGACTAGTGGCGTTTAGCCACACGAGATTGAGCA
>NC_135260.1:18167500-18175000 GCF_964204865.1 Styela clava | reverse complement strand
AAGACAGTAATTTC
Organism: Styela clava; assembly: GCF_964204865.1. Classification (NCBI taxonomy): domain Eukaryota; kingdom Metazoa; phylum Chordata; class Ascidiacea; order Stolidobranchia; family Styelidae; genus Styela; species Styela clava. The sequence continues at coordinate 18,174,986 of NC_135260.1, read as the reverse complement.
GAATGAGCCAAGAAAGAGCGGTGCGGGGCCGGTCGGAGCGCACCCTTTTCTCGGTGGCTGGCGGGCGAGAGAGTGCTGCGTCGCCGGCATCGGCGTCGAAAGAAGCCGAGCCGAAAAAAGTTAAAGTACAAACGTGCAAGCATACTAGCCTAACCCTAGGTAAGGCATGTCAGAGCGAAAGACAGTAAACTCGAATGAGCCAAGAAAGAGCGGTGCAGGGCCGGTCGGAGCGCACCCTTTTCTCGGTGGCTGGCGGGCGAGAGAGTGCTGCGTCGCCGGCATCGGCGTCGAAAGAAGCCGAGCCGAAAAAAGTTAAAGTACAAACGTGCAAGCATACTAACCTAACCCTAGGTAAGGCATGTCAGAGCGAAAGACAGTAATTTCGAATGAGCCAAGAAAGAGCGGTGCGGGGCCGGTCGGAGCGCACCCTTTTGTCGGTGGCTGGCGGGCGAGAGAGTGCTGCGTCGCCGGCATCGGCGTCGAAAGAAGCCGAGCCGAAAAAAGTTAAAGTACAAACGTGCAAGCATACTAGCCTAACCCTAGGTAAGGCATGTCAGAGCGAAAGACAGTAAACTCGAATGAGCCAAGAAAGAGCGGTGCGGGGCCGGTCGGAGCGCACCCTTTTCTCGGTGGCTGGCGGGCGAGAGAGTGCTGCGTCGCCGGCATCGGCGTCGAAAGAAGCCGAGCCGAAAAAAGTTAAGTAGCGACGATAATCTGGTGCCTTGCCGCCGGCGAGGCGAAGTTAAGCGGCCGTTTGGCCGCCGGCGAAGCCGAGTGTTTCGAACCTTTGGCGCGAGCGAACGACTTGCGCCTAAGTCGAGGCGAGCAACCTGCGCGAAGGCGAGGTGCTAAATCATTTGCAGACGACCTAGTTGAAGATCGGGGTGTCGTACCCACTAGAGCAGTTTCTCACTGCGATGTGTTGAAAGTCATCCTCCAGATCTACGATTTGTCCTTTTGGGACTTGCTTTTTTTTTCGACTCGTCCGCCCGTGGTGTCGGACTTGTCTTTTTTTTTTCCCGCGCCGGACTTGTCTTGTTTTTTTTTTTGCCGGGCAGGGCACGTCGGACTTATCTTCACCACGCCGAACGGGGACGACGGTCGCTTGAGCAAGGTTTGATGAGAAGCCGTCACTCATCCGCGATACGACATTTCGCAATACGACAAGGGGGCGTCGTCGCCCTCCATTGGCTCGCGTCCCGTTTCAAAATCTTCCACGTGATTACCGCTCGCTCGCTTGGCTGGATTCGCGCCGATTGTTGACACGTGATTGGCCGTTACTCACTCATCCGCGACGAAGCCCACGTGTCACTTCGCAATACGAAAAGGGGGCGTCGTCGCCCTCCATTGGCTCGAGCCCCGTTTCAAAATCTTCCACGTGATTACCGCTCGCTCGCTTGGCTGGATTCGCGCCGATTGTTGACACGTGATTGGCCGTTACTCACTCATCCGCGACGAAGCTCACGTGTCATTTCGCAATACGAAAAGGGGGCGTCACCGCCGCCCATTGGATCGCACAATTTCGCAATACGACCAGGTACAAACTAACCAAACCAAAAAAGTTCAAGAGACCGCACGTGCAAGCATACTAACCTAACCCTAGGTAAGGTATGTTAGAGCGAAAGACAGTAAACTCGAATGAGCCAAGAAAGAGCGGTGCGGAGCCGGTCGGAGCGCATCCTTTTCTCGGTGGCTGGCGGGCGAGAGAGTGCTGCGTCGCCAGCATCGGCGTCGAAAGAAGCCGAGCCGAAAAAAGTTAAAGTACAAACGTGCAAGCATACTAGCCTAACCCTAGGTAAGGCATGTCAGAGCGAAAGACAGTAATTTCGAATGAGCCAAGAAAGAGCGGTGCGGGGCCGGTCGGAGCGCACCCTTTTCTCGGTGGCTGGCGGGCGAGAGAGTGCTGCGTCGCCGGCATCGGCGTCGAAAGAAGCCGAGCCGAAAAAAGTTAAAGTACAAACGTGCAAGCATACTAACCTAACCCTAGGTAAGGCATGTCAGAGCGAAAGACAGTAATTTCGAATGAGCCAAGAAAGAGCGGTGCGGGGCCGGTCGGAGCGCACCCTTTTCTCGGTGGCTGGCGGGCGAGAGAGTGCTGCGTCGCCGGCATCGGCGTCGAAAGAAGCCGAGCCGAAAAAAGTTAAAGTACAAACGTGCAAGCATACTAGCCTTACCCTAGGTAAGGCATGTCAGAGCGAAAGACAGTAAACTCGAATGAGCCAAGAAAGAGCGGTGCGGGGCCGGTCGGAGCGCACCCTTTTCTCGGTGGCTGGCGGGCGAGAGAGTGCTGCGTCGCCGGCATCGGCGTCGAAAGAAGCCGAGCCGAAAAAAGTTAAAGTACAAACGTGCAAGCATACTAACCTAACCCTAGGTAAGGCATGTCAGAGCGAAAGACAGTAATTTCGAATGAGCCAAGAAAGAGCGGTGCGGGGCCGGTCGGAGCGCACCCTTTTCTCGGTGGCTGGCGGGCGAGAGAGTGCTGCGTCGCCGGCATCGGCGTCGAAAGAAGCCGAGCCGGAAAAAGTTAAAGTACAAACGTGCAAGCATACTAACCTAACCCTAGGTAAGGCATGTCAGAGCGAAAGACAGTAATTTCGAATGAGCCAAGAAAGAGCGGTGCGGGGCCGGTCGGAGCGCACCCTTTTCTCGGTGGCTGGCGGGCGAGAGAGTGCTGCGTCGCCGGCATCGGCGTCGAAAGAAGCCGAGCCGAAAAAAGTTAAAGTACAAACGTGCAAGCATACTAGCCTAACCCTAGGTAAGGCATGTCAGAGCGAAAGACAGTAAACTCGAATGAGCCAAGAAAGAGCGGTGCGGGGCCGGTCGGAGCGCACCCTTTTCTCGGTGGCTGGCGGGCGAGAGAGTGCTGCGTCGCCGGCATCGGCGTCGAAAGAAGCCGAGCCGAAAAAAGTTAAAGTACAAACGTGCAAGCATACTAGCCTAACCCTAGGTAAGGCATGTCAGAGCGAAAGACAGTAAACTCGAATGAGCCAAGAAAGAGCGGTGCGGGGCCGGTCGGAGCGCACCCTTTTCTCAGTGGCTGGCGGGCGAGAGAGTGCTGCGTCGCCGGCATCGGCGTCGAAAGAAGCCGAGCCGAAAAAAGTTAAAGTACAAACGTGCAAGCATACTAACCTAACCCTAGGTAAGGCATGTCAGAGCGAAAGACAGTAATTTCGAATGAGCCAAGAAAGAGCGGTGCGGGGCCGGTCGGAGCGCACCCTTTTCTCGGTGGCTGGCGGGCGAGAGAGTGCTGCGTCGCAGGCATCGGCGTCGAAAGAAGCCGAGCCGAAAAAAGTTAAAGTACAAACGTGCAAGCATACTAACCTAACCCTAGGTAAGGCATGTCAGAGCGAAAGACAGTAATTTCGAATGAGCCAAGAAAGAGCGGTGCGGGGCCGGTCGGAGCGCACCCTTTTCTCGGTGGCTGGCGGGCGAGAGAGTGCTGCGTCGCCGGCATCGGCGTCGAAAGAAGCCGAGCCGAAAAAAGTTAAAGTACAAACGTGCAAGCATACTAGCCTAACCCTAGGTAAGGCATGTCAGAGCGAAAGACAGTAAACTCAAATGAGCCAAGAAAGAGCGGTGCGGGGCCGGTCGGAGCGCACCCTTTTCTCGGTGGCTGGCGGGCGAGAGAGTGCTGCGTCGCCGGCATCGGCGTCGAAAGAATCCGAGCCGAAAAAAGTTAAAGTACAAACGTGCAAGCATACTAACCTAACCCTAGGTAAGGCATGTCAGAGCGAAAGACAGTAATTTCGAATGAGCCAAGAAAGAGCGGTGCGGGGCCGGTCGGAGCGCACCCTTTTCTCGGTGGCTGGCGGGCGAGAGAGTGCTGCGTCGCCGGCATCGGCGTCGAAAGAAGCCGAGCTGGAAAAAGTTAAAGTACAAACGTGCAAGCATACTAACCTAACCCTAGGTAAGGCATGTCAGAGCGAAAGACAGTAATTTCGAATGAGCCAAGAAATAGCGGTGCGGGGCCGGTCGGAGCGCACCCTTTTCTTGGTGGCTGGCGGGCGAGAGAGTGCTGCGTCGCCGGCATCGGCGTCGAAAGAAGCCGAGCCGAAAAAAGTTAAAGTACAAACGTGCAAGCATACTAGCCTAACCCTAGGTAAGGCATGTCAGAGCGAAAGACAGTAAACTCGAATGAGCCAAGAAAGAGCGGTGCGGGGCCGGTCGGAGCGCACCCTTTTCTCGGTGGCTGGCGGGCGAGAGAGTGCTGCGTCGCCGTCATCGGCGTCAAAAGAAGCCGAGCCGAAAAAAGTTAAAGTACAAACGTGCAAGCATACTAGCCTAACCCTAGGTAAGGCATGTCAGAGCGAAAGACAGTAATTTCGAATGAGCCAAGAAAGAGCGGTGCGGGGCCGGTCGGAGCGCACCCTTTTCTCGGTGGCTGGCGGGCGAGAGAGTGCTGCGTCGCCGGCATCGGCGTCGAAAGAAGCCGAGCCGAAAAAAGTTAAAGTACAAACGTGCAAGCATACTAACCTAACCCTAGGTAAGGCATGTCAGAGCGAAAGACAGTAATTTCGAATGAGCCAAGAAAGAGCGGTGCGGGGCCGGTCGGAGCGCACCCTTTTCTCGGTGGCTGGCGGGCGAGAGAGTGCTGCGTCGCCGGCATCGGCGTCGAAAGAAGCCGAGCCGAAAAAAGTTAAAGTACAAACGTGCAAGCATACTAGCCTAACCCTAGGTAAGGCATGTCAGAGCGAAAGACAGTAATTTCGAATGAGCCAAGAAAGAGCGGTGCGGGGCCGGTCGGAGCGCACCCTTTTCTCGGTGGCTGGCGGGCGAGAGAGTGCTGCGTCGCCGGCATCGGCGTCGAAAGAAGCCGAGCCGAAAAAAGTTAAAGTACAAACGTGCAAGCATACTAACCTAACCCTAGGTAAGGCATGTTAGAGCGAAAGACAGTAAACTCGAATGAGCCAAGAAAGAGCGGTGCGGGGCCGGTCGGAGCGCACCCTTTTCTCGGTGGCTGGCGGGCGAGAGAGTGCTGCGTCGCCGGCATCGGCGTCGAAAGAAGCCGAGCCAAAAAAAGTTAAAGTACAAACGCGATGCTAATGAGCGAGCCGTTGTCTCGACTAATATGTAGGGGGCGTTCGATCGAGCGTCTGGCTTGAGCGCTTGTCGGCCTAGCAGAACGGTCGCATTGTTATGCCCGGGTTTTAGGCACCGCTGCAGGCGGCCGGCAGAGCTCTTGTTTGTGCGAAACTGAATGGATCGAGCCCGAGAGAGGGCGAGCAAAGAAAAAACGCAAATCGCTCCGCCTGGCACTGCCGGCGAGAGCGTGGACGTCGCGGCCAGCGACTGTCGAAGCTGAGTACGGCCGCAGGCGATCGCCTCGGTCTTAAACGAATGCGACGAGCACGCGCCGGGCGGCCCAGCAAGGGCCGAGCGCAGCTGTCGCAGCTATCTGGTTGATCCTGCCAGTAGTGATATGCTTGTCTCAAAGATTAAGCCATGCAGGTGCAAGTACGAGTTCTCGTAAAGCGAAACTGCGAATGGCTCATTAAATCAGTCTTGGTTTATTTGGTCTCGTAAGCGAAGTGGATAACTGTGGTAATTCTAGAGCTAATACATGCATTAAAGCGCCGACTTCGGGAGGCGCGCTTTTATCAGATCAAAACCGACCGGGTTCGTCCTGTGACGTTTGATGACTCTGGATAACCACGCGGATCGTACGGTCTCTGCACCGACGACGTATCATTCAAGTGTCTGCCCTATCAACTGTCGAAGGTACGCTACGTGCCTACCTTTGTGATAACGGGTAACGGGGAATCAGGGTTCGATTCCGGAGAGGGAGCCTGAGAAACGGCTACCACATCCAAGGAAGGCAGCAGGCGCGCAAATTACCCATTCCCGACACGGGGAGGTAGTGACGAAAAATAACAATACAGGACTCTAACGAGGCCCTGTAATTGGAATGAGTACATCCTAAAACTCTTAACGAGTATCCATTGGAGGGCAAGTCTGGTGCCAGCAGCCGCGGTAATTCCAGCTCCAACAGTGTATGCTAAAGTTGTTGCGGTTGAAAAGCTCGTAGTTGGATTTTGGGCGAGCGCCGCCGTTCCGTCGCAAGGCGTGTCACTGGTTGCGTTCGCCTCACCTTCGGTTCTCCGTCGGTGCTCTTGACTGAGTGTCGGCGGTGGCCGATAAGTTTACTTTGAAAAAATTAGAGTGTTCAAAGCAGGCTGTTCGCCTGCATAGTGTTGCATGGAATAATTGAATAGGACCTCGGTTCTATTTTGTTGGTTTTCGGAGCACGAGGTAATGATTAAGAGGGACAGACGGGGGCGTCCGTACTCTGCCGTTAGAGGTGAAATTCTTGGATCGGCGGAAGACGAACTACTGCGAAAGCATTCGCCAAGAATGTTTTCTTTAATCAAGAGCGAAAGTCAGAGGTTCGAAGACGATCAGATACCGTCCTAGTTCTGACTATAAACGATGCCAACTAGCGATCGGGAGGCGTTACCATGACGACCTTTCCGGCAGCTTCCGGGAAACCAAAGTCTTTGGGTTCCGGGGGAAGTATGGTTGCAAAGCTGAAACTTAAAGGAATTGACGGAAGGGCACCACCAGGAGTGGAGCCTGCGGCTTAATTTGACTCAACACGGGGAAACTCACCCGGCCCGGACACAGGTAGGATTGACAGATTAAGAGCTCTTTCTTGATTCTGTGGGTGGTGGTGCATGGCCGTTCTTAGTTGGTGGAGCGATTTGTCTGGTTAATTCCGATAACGAACGAGACTCTGGCATGCTAAATAGTTACGCGACCTTCTCGGTCGGCGTCTAACTTCTTAGAGGGACTAGTGGCGTTTAGCCACACGAGATTGAGCAATAACAGGTCTGTGATGCCTTTAGATGTCCGGGGCCGCACGCGCGCTACACTGAGTGAAGCAGCGAGTGTCTAACCTAGGCCGAAAGGTCCGGGTAACCCGTTGAACCTCATTCGTGATTGGGATAGGGACTTGCAATTGTTTCCCTTGAACGAGGAATTCCCAGTAAGCGCAAGTCATCAACTTGCGTTGATTACGTCCCTGCCCTTTGTACACACCGCCCGTCGCTACTACCGATTGAATGGTTTAGTGAGATCCTTGGATCGGCCCCGTCGCGGCTGGCAACGGCCGCGTCGGCGTGTCGAGAAGACGATCAAACTTGATCATTTAGAGGAAGTAAAAGTCGTAACAAGGTTTCCGTAGGTGAACCTGCGGAAGGATCATTACCGAAAGTGGTGGTAGGCCCCGGCCGACCGCGCACTTAATTGTCTTTGGGTGCCGCCGAGAGGGCGGCCGTCAATCGGGGTTCCGCCCCGTGCGACACGCGTAACACGTTGACATAGCAAGGCAGCCGAGTGCAATGGTGGCTTCTGGGCACCGCGCTCGATGTGCCGCTGGCCCAGCCGGCGGGCGCTCGGCGCCGTTTGTTGGTGTTTTTGTGCAGTTGTTGTCGGTGGTGGTTTTGTGGTCGATCCCACAGTGTGACGTCCGCGCGCTTCGGCGCCGGGC
>NC_135260.1:18137500-18162500 GCF_964204865.1 Styela clava | reverse complement strand
TCAGAGCGAAAGACAGTAAACTCGAATGAGCCAAGAAAGAGCGGTGCGGGGCCGGTCGGAGCGCACCCTTTTCTCGGTGGCTGGCGGGCGAGAGAGTGCTGCGTCGCCGGCATCGGCGTCGAAAGAAGCCGAGCCGAAAAAAGTTAAAGTACAAACGTGCAAGCATACTAACCTAACCCTAGGTAAGGCATGTCAGAGCGAAAGACAGTAAACTCGAATGAGCCAAGAAAGAGCGGTGCGGGGCCGGTCGGAGCGCACCCTTTTCTCGGTGGCTGGCGGGCGAGAGAGTGCTGCGTCGCCGGCATCGGCGTCGAAAGAAGCCGAGCCGAAAAAAGTTAAAGTACAAACGTGCAAGCATACTAACCTAACCCTAGGTAAGGCATGTTAGAGCGAAAGACAGTAAACTCGAATGAGCCAAGAAAGAGCGGCGTGCGGGGCCGGTCGGAGCGCACACATCTCTCGGTGGCTGGTGGGCGAGAGAGTGCTGCGTCGCCGGCATCGGTGTCGAAAGAAGCCGAGCCGAAAAAAGTTAAAGTACAAACGTGCAAGCATACTAACCTAACCCTAGGTAAGGCATGTTAGAGCGAAAGACAGTAAACTCGAATGAGCCAAGAAAGAGCGGCGTGCGGGGCCGGTCGGAGCGCACACATCTCTCGGTGGCTGGCGGGCGAGAGAGTGCTGCGTCGCCGGCATCGGCGTCGAAAGAAGCCGAGCCGAAAAAAGTTAAAGTACAAACGTGCAAGCATACTAACCTAACCCTAGGTAAGGCATGTTAGAGCGAAAGACAGTAAACTCGAATGAGCCAAGAAACAGCGGCGTGCGGGGCCGGTCGGAGCGCACACATCTCTCGGTGGCTGGCGGGCGAGAGAGTGCTGCGTCGCCGGCATCGGCGTCGAAAGAAGCCGAGCCGAAAAAAGTTAAAGTACAAACGTGCAAGCATACTAACCTAACCCTAGGTAAGGCATGTTAGAGCGAAAGACAGTAAACTCGAATGAGCCAAGAAAGAGCGGCGTGCGGGGCCGGTCGGAGCGCACACATCTCTCGGTGGCTGGCGGGCGAGAGAGTGCTGCGTCGCCGGCATCGGCGTCGAAAGAAGCCGAGCCGAAAAAAGTTAAAGTACAAACGTGCAAGCATACTAACCTAACCCTAGGTAAGGCATGTTAGAGCGAAAGACAGTAAACTCGAATGAGCCAAGAAAGAGCGGCGTGCGGGGCCGGTCGGAGCGCACACATCTCTCGGTGGCTGGCGGGCGAGAGAGTGCTGCGTCGCCGGCATCGGCGTCGAAAGAAGCAGAGCCGAAAAAAGTTAAAGTACAAACGTGCAAGCATACTAACCTAACCCTAGGTAAGGCATGTTAGAGCGAGAGACAGTAAACTCGAATGAGCCAAGAAAGAGCGGCGTGCGGGGCCGGTCGGAGCGCACACATCTCTCGGTGGCTGGCGGGCGAGAGAGTGCTGCGTCGCCGGCATCGGCGTCGAAAGAAGCAGAGCCGAAAAAAGTTAAAGTACAAACGTGCAAGCATACTATCCTAACCCTAGGTAAGGCATGTTAGAGCGAAAGACAGTAAACTCGAATGAGCCAAGAAAGAGCGGCGGGCGGGGCCGGTCGGAGCGCACACATCTCTCGGTGGCTGGCGGGCGAGAGAGTGCTGCGTCGCCGGCATCGGCGTCGAAAGAAGCCGAGCCGAAAAAAGTTAAAGTACAAACGTGCAAGCATACTAACCTAACCCTAGGTAAGGCATGTCAGAGCGAAAGACAGTAAACTCGAATGAGCCAAGAAAGAGCGGTGCGGGGCCGGTCGGAGCGCACCCTTTTCTCGGTGGCTGGCGGGCGAGAGAGTGCTGCGTCGCCGGCATCGGCGTCGAAAGAAGCCGAGCCGAAAAAAGTTAAAGTACAAACGTGCAAGCATACTAACCTAACCCTAGATAAGGCATGTCAGAGCGAAAGACAGTAAACTCGAATGAGCCAAGAAAGAGCGGTGCGGGGCCGGTCGGAGCGCACCCTTTTCTCGGTGGCTGGCGGGCGAGAGAGTGCTGCGTCGCCGGCATCGGCGTCGAAAGAAGCCGAGCCGAAAAAAGTTAAAGTACAAACGTGCAAGCATACTAACCTAACCCTAGGTAAGGCATGTTAGAGCGAAAGACAGTAAACTCGAATGAGCCAAGAAAGAGCGGCGTGCGGGGCCGGTCGGAGCGCACACATCTCTCGGTGGCTGGCGGGCGAGAGAGTGCTGCGTCGCCGGCATCGGCGTCGAAAGAAGCCGAGCCGAAAAAAGTTAAAGTACAAACGTGCAAGCATACTAACCTAACCCTAGGTAAGGCATGTTAGAGCGAAAGACAGTAAACTCGAATGAGCCAAGAAAGAGCGGCGTGCGGGGCCGGTCGGAGCGCACACATCTCTCGGTGGCTGGCGGGCGAGAGAGTGCTGCGTCGCCGGTATCGGCGTCGAAAGAAGCCGAGCCGAAAAAAGTTAAAGTACAAACGTGCAAGCATACTAACCTAACCCTAGGTAAGGCATGTTAGAGCGAAAGACAGTAAACTCGAATGAGCCAAGAAACAGCGGCGTGCGGGGCCGGTCGGAGCGCACACATCTCTCGGTGGCTGGCGGGCGAGAGAGTGCTGCGTCGCCGGCATCGGCGTCGAAATAAGCCGAGCCGAAAAAAGTTAAAGTACAAACGTGCAAGCATACTAACCTAACCCTAGGTAAGGCATGTTAGAGCGAAAGACAGTAAACTCGAATGAGCCAAGAAAGAGCGGCGTGCGGGGCCGGTCGGAGCGCACACATCTCTCGGTGGCTGGCGGGCGAGAGAGTGCTGCGTCGCCGGCATCGGCGTCGAAAGAAGCCGAGCCGAAAAAAGTTAAAGTACAAACGTGCAAGCATACTAACCTAACCCTAGGTAAGGCATGTTAGAGCGAAAGACAGTAAACTCGAATGAGCCAAGAAAGAGCGGCGTGCGGGGCCGGTCGGAGCGCACACATCTCTCGGTGGCTGGCGGGCGAGAGAGTGCTGCGTCGCCGGCATCGGCGTCGAAAGAAGCAGAGCCGAAAAAAGTTTAAGTACAAACGTGCAAGCATACTAACCTAACCCTAGGTAAGGCATGTTAGAGCGAGAGACAGTAAACTCGAATGAGCCAAGAAAGAGCGGCGTGCGGGGCCGGTCGGAGCGCACACATCTCTCGGTGGCTGGCGGGCGAGAGAGTGCTGCGTCGCCGGCATCGGCGTCGAAAGAAGCAGAGCCGAAAAAAGTTAAAGTACAAACGTGCAAGCATACTATCCTAACCCTAGGTAAGGCATGTTAGAGCGAAAGACAGTAAACTCGAATGAGCCAAGAAAGAGCGGCGGGCGGGGCCGGTCGGAGCGCACACATCTCTCGGTGGCTGGCGGGCGAGAGAGTGCTGCGTCGCCGGCATCGGCGTCGAAAGAAGCCGAGCCGAAAAAAGTTAAAGTACAAACGTGCAAGCATACTAACCTAACCCTAGGTAAGGCATGTCAGAGCGAAAGACAGTAAACTCGAATGAGCCAAGAAAGAGCGGTGCGGGGCCGGTCGGAGCGCACCCTTTTCTCGGTGGCTGGCGGGCGAGAGAGTGCTGCGTCGCCGGCATCGGCGTCGAAAGAAGCCGAGCCGAAAAAAGTTAAAGTACAAACGTGCAAGCATACTAACCTAACCCTAGATAAGGCATGTCAGAGCGAAAGACAGTAAACTCGAATGAGCCAAGAAAGAGCGGTGCGGGGCCGGTCGGAGCGCACCCTTTTCTCGGTGGCTGGCGGGCGAGAGAGTGCTGCGTCGCCGGCATCGGCGTCGAAAGAAGCCGAGCCGAAAAAAGTTAAAGTACAAACGTGCAAGCATACTAACCTAACCCTAGGTAAGGCATGTTAGAGCGAAAGACAGTAAACTCGAATGAGCCAAGAAAGAGCGGCGTGCGGGGCCGGTCGGAGCGCACACATCTCTCGGTGGCTGGCGGGCGAGAGAGTGCTGCGTCGCCGGCATCGGCGTCGAAAGAAGCCGAGCCGAAAAAAGTTAAAGTACAAACGTGCAAGCATACTAACCTAACCCTAGGTAAGGCATGTTAGAGCGAAAGACAGTAAACTCGAATGAGCCAAGAAAGAGCGGCGTGCGGGGCCGGTCGGAGCGCACACATCTCTCGGTGGCTGGCGGGCGAGAGAGTGCTGCGTCGCCGGCATCGGCGTCGAAAGAAGCCGAGCCGAAAAAAGTTAAAGTACAAACGTGCAAGCATACTAACCTAACCCTAGGTAAGGCATGTTAGAGCGAAAGACAGTAAACTCGAATGAGCCAAGAAAGAGCGGCGGGCGGGGCCGGTCGGAGTGCACACATCTCTCGGTGGCTGGCGGGCGAGAGAGTGCTGCGTCGCCGGCATCGGCGTCGAAAGAAGCAGAGCCGAAAAAAGTTGAAGTACAAACTTGCAAGCATACTAACCTAACCCTAGGTAAGGCATGTCAGAGCGAAAGACAGTAAACTCGAATGAGCCAAGAAAGAGCGGTGCGGGGCCGGTCGGAGCGCACACTTTTCTCGGTGGCTGGCGGGCGGGAGAGTGCTGCGTCGCCGGCATCGGCGTCGAAAGAAGCCGAGCCGAAAAAAGTTAAAGTACAAACGTGCAAGCATACTAACCTAACCCTAGGTGAGGCATGTTAGAGCGAAAGACAGTAAACTCGAATGAGCCAAGAAAGAGCGGCGTGTGGTGCGGGCCCGGTCGGAGCGCACACATCTCTCGGTGGCTGGCGGGCGAGAGAGTGCTGCGTCGCCGGCATCGGCGTCGAAAGAAGCAGAGCCGAAAAAAGTTAAAGTACAAACGTGCAAGCATACTAACCTAACCCTAGGTAAGGCATGTTAGAGCGAAAGACAGTAAACTCGAATGAGCCAAGAAAGAGCGGCGTGCGGGGCCGGTCGGAGCGCACACATCTCTCGGTGGCTGGCGGGCGAGAGAGTGCTGCGTCGCCGGCATCGGCGTCGAAAGAGCCGAGCCGAAAAAAGTTAAAGTACAAACGTGCAAGCATACTAACCTAACCCTAGGTAAGGCATGTTAGAGCGAAAGACAGTAAACTCGAATGAGCCAAGAAAGAGCGGCGTGCAGGGCCGGTCGGAGCGCACACATCTCTCGGTGGCTGGCGGGCGGGAGAGTGCTGATTCGCCAGCATCGGCGTCGAAAGAAGCAGAGCCGAAAAAAGTTAAAGTACAAACGTGCAAGCATACTAACCTAACCCTAGGTAAGGCATGTCAGAGCGAAAGACAGTAAACTCGAATGAGCCAAGAAAGAGCGGCGTGCGGGGCCGGTCGGAGTGCACACATCTCTCGGTGGCTGGCGGGCGAGAGAGTGCTGCGTCGCCGGCATCGGCGTCGAAAGAAGCCGAGCCGAAAAAAGTTAAAGTACAAACGTGCAAGCATACTAACCTAACCCTAGGTAAGGCATGTTAGAGCGAAAGACAGTAAACTCGAATGAGCCAAGAAAGAGCGGCGTGCGGGGCCGGTCGGAGTGCACACATCTCTCGGTGGCTGGCGGGCGAGAGAGTGCTGCGTCGCCGGCATCGGCGTCGAAAGAAGCCGAGCCGAAAAAAGTTGAAGTACAAACTTGCAAGCATACTAACCTAACCCTAGGTAAGGCATGTCAGAGCGAAAGACAGTAAACTCGAATGAGCCAAGAAAGAGCGGTGCGGGGCCGGTCGGAGCGCACACTTTTCTCGGTGGCTGGCGGGCGGGAGAGTGCTGCGTCGCCGGCATCGGCGTCGAAAGAAGCCGAGCCGAAAAAAGTTAAAGTACAAACGTGCAAGCATACTAACCTAACCCTAGGTGAGGCATGTTAGAGCGAAAGACAGTAAACTCGAATGAGCCAAGAAAGAGCGGCGTGCGGTGCGGGCCCGGTCGGAGCGCACACATCTCTCGGTGGCTGGCGGGCGAGAGAGTGCTGCGTCGCCGGCATCGGCGTCGAAAGAAGCAGAGCCGAAAAAAGTTAAAGTACAAACGTGCAAGCATACTAACCTAACCCTAGGTAAGGCATGTTAGAGCGAAAGACAGTAAACTCGAATGAGCCAAGAAAGAGCGGCGTGCGCGGCCGGTCGGAGCGCACACATCTCTCGGTGGCTGGCGGGCGAGAGAGTGCTGCGTCGCCGGCATCGGCGTCGAAAGAGCCGAGCCGAAAAAAGTTAAAGTACAAACGTGCAAGCATACTAACCTAACCCTAGGTAAGGCATGTTAGAGCGAAAGACAGTAAACTCGAATGAGCCAAGAAAGAGCGGCGTGCAGGGCCGGTCGGAGCGCACACATCTCTCGGTGGCTGGCGGGCGAGAGAGTGCTGATTCGCCAGCATCGGCGTCGAAAGAAGCAGAGCCGAAAAAAGTTAAAGTACAAACGTGCAAGCATACTAACCTAACCCTAGGTAAGGCATGTCAGAGCGAAAGACAGTAAACTCGAATGAGCCAAGAAAGAGCGGTGCGGGGCCGGTCGGAGCGCACCCTTTTCTCGGTGGCTGGCGGGCGAGAGAGTGCTGCGTCGCCGGCATCGGCGTCGAAAGAAGCCGAGCCGAAAAAAGTTAAAGTACAAACGTGCAAGCATACTAACCTAACCCTAGGTAAGGCATGTCAGAGCGAAAGACAGTAAACTCGAATGAGCCAAGAAAGAGCGGTGCGGGGCCGGTCGGAGCGCACCCTTTTCTCGGTGGCTGGCGGGCGAGAGAGTGCTGCGTCGCCGGCATCGGCGTCGAAAGAAGCCGAGCCGAAAAAAGTTAAAGTACAAACGTGCAAGCATACTAACCTAACCCTAGGTAAGGCATGTTAGAGCGAAAGACAGTAAACTCGAATGAGCCAAGAAAGAGCGGCGTGCGGGGCCGGTCGGAGCGCACACATCTCTCGGTGGCTGGCGGGCGAGAGAGTGCTGCGTCGCCGGCATCGGCGTCGAAAGAAGCCGAGCCGAAAAAAGTTAAAGTACAAACGTGCAAGCATACTAACCTAACCCTAGGTAAGGCATGTTAGAGCGAAAGACAGTAAACTCGAATGAGCCAAGAAAGAGCGGCGTGCGGGGCCGGTCGGAGCGCACACATCTCTCGGTGGCTGGCGGGCGAGAGAGTGCTGCGTCGCCGGCATCGGCGTCGAAAGAAGCCGAGCCGAAAAAAGTTAAAGTACAAACGTGCAAGCATACTAACCTAACCCTAGGTAAGGCATGTTAGAGCGAAAGACAGTAAACTCGAATGAGCCAAGAAAGAGCGGCGTGCGGGGCCGGTCGGAGCGCACACATCTCTCGGTGGCTGGCGGGCGAGAGAGTGCTGCGTCGCCGGCATCGGCGTCGAAAGAAGCAGAGCCGAAAAAAGTTAAAGTACAAACGTGCAAGCATACTAACCTAACCCTAGGTAAGGCATGTTAGAGCGAAAGACAGTAAACTCGAATGAGCCAAGAAAGAGCGGCGTGCGGGGCCGGTCGGAGCGCACACATCTCTCGGTGGCTGGCGGGCGAGAGAGTGCTGCGTCGCCGGCATCGGCGTCGAAAGAAGCAGAGCCGAAAAAAGTTAAAGTACAAACGTGCAAGCATACTAACCTAACCCTAGGTAAGGCATGTTAGAGCGAAAGACAGTAAACTCGAATGAGCCAAGAAAGAGCGGCGTGCGGGGCCGGTCGGAGCGCACACATCTCTCGGTGGCTGGCGGGCGAGAGAGTGCTGCGTCGCCGGCATCGGCGTCGAAAGAAGCCGAGCCGAAAAAAGTTAAAGTACAAACGTGCAAGCATACTAACCTAACCCTAGGTAAGGCAGGTTAGAGCGAAAGACAGTAAACTCGAATGAGCCAAGAAAAGAGCGGCGTGCGGGGCCGGTCGGAGCGCACACATCTCTCGGTGGCTGGCGGGCGAGAGAGTGCTGCGTCGCCGGCATCGGCGTCGAAAGAAGCAGAGCCGAAAAAAGTTAAAGTACAAACGTGCAAGCATACTAACCTAACCCTAGGTAAGGCATGTTAGAGCGAAAGACAGTAAACTCGAATGAGCCAAGAAAGAGCGGCGTGCGGGGCCGGTCGGAGCGCACACATCTCTCGGTGGCTGGCGGGCGAGAGAGTGCTGCGTCGCCGGCATCGGCGTCGAAAGAAGCAGAGCCGAAAAAAGTTAAAGTACAAACGTGCAAGCATACTAACCTAACCCTAGGTAAGGCATGTTAGAGCGAAAGACAGTAAACTCGAATGAGCCAAGAAAGAGCGGCGTGCGGGGCCGGTCGGAGCGCACACATCTCTCGGTGGCTGGCGGGCGAGAGAGTGCTGCGTCGCCGGCATCGGCGTCGAAAGAAGCAGAGCCGAAAAAAGTTAAAGTACAAACGTGCAAGCATACTAACCTAACCCTAGGTAAGGCATGTTAGAGCGAAAGACAGTAAACTCGAATGAGCCAAGAAAGAGCGGCGTGCGGGGCCGGTCGGAGCGCACACATCTCTTGGTGGCTGGCGGGCGAGAGAGTGCTGCGTCGCCGGCATCGGCGTCGAAAGAAGCAGAGCCGAAAAAAGTTAAAGTACAAACGTGCAAGCATACTAACCTAACCCTAGGTAAGGCATGTTAGAGCAAAAGACAGTAAACTCGAATGAGCCAAGAAAGAGCGGCGTGCGGGGCCGGTCGGAGCGCACACATCTCTCGGTGGCTGGCGGGCGAGAGAGTGCTGCGTCGCCGGCATCGGCGTCGAAAGAAGCAGAGCCGAAAAAAGTTAAAGTACAAACGTGCAAGCATACTAACCTAACCCTAGGTAAGGCATGTTAGAGCGAAAGACAGTAAACTCGAATGAGCCAAGAAAGAGCGGCGTGCGGGGCCGGTCGGAGCGCACACATCTCTCGGTGGCTGGCGGGCGAGAGAGTGCTGCGTCGCCGGCATCGGCGTCGAAAGAAGCCGAGCCGAAAAAAGTTAAAGTACAAACGTGCAAGCATACTAACCTAACCCTAGGTAAGGCAGGTTAGAGCGAAAGACAGTAAACTCGAATGAGCCAAGAAAAGAGCGGCGTGCGGGGCCGGTCGGAGCGCACACATCTCTCGGTGGCTGGCGGGCGAGAGAGTGCTGCGTCGCCGGCATCGGCGTCGAAAGAAGCAGAGCCGAAAAAAGTTAAAGTACAAACGTGCAAGCATACTAACCTAACCCTAGGTAAGGCATGTTAGAGCGAAAGACAGTAAACTCGAATGAGCCAAGAAAGAGCGGCGTGCGGGGCCGGTCGGAGCGCACACATCTCTCGGTGGCTGGCGGGCGAGAGAGTGCTGCGTCGCCGGCATCGGCGTCGAAAGAAGCAGAGCCGAAAAAAGTTAAAGTACAAACGTGCAAGCATACTAACCTAACCCTAGGTAAGGCATGTTAGAGCGAAAGACAGTAAACTCGAATGAGCCAAGAAAGAGCGGCGTGCGGGGCCGGTCGGAGCGCACACATCTCTCGGTGGCTGGCGGGCGAGAGAGTGCTGCGTCGCCGGCATCGGCGTCGAAAGAAGCAGAGCCGAAAAAAGTTAAAGTACAAACGTGCAAGCATACTAACCTAACCCTAGGTAAGGCATGTTAGAGCGAAAGACAGTAAACTCGAATGAGCCAAGAAAGAGCGGCGTGCGGGGCCGGTCGGAGCGCACACATCTCTTGGTGGCTGGCGGGCGAGAGAGTGCTGCGTCGCCGGCATCGGCGTCGAAAGAAGCAGAGCCGAAAAAAGTTAAAGTACAAACGTGCAAGCATACTAACCTAACCCTAGGTAAGGCATGTTAGAGCGAAAGACAGTAAACTCGAATGAGCCAAGAAAGAGCGGCGTGCGGGGCCGGTCGGAGCGCACACATCTCTCGGTGGCTGGCGGGCGAGAGAGTGCTGCGTCGCCGGCATCGGCGTCGAAAGAAGCCGAGCCGAAAAAAGTTAAAGTACAAACGTGCAAGCATACTAACCTAACCCTAGGTAAGGCAGGTTAGAGCGAAAGACAGTAAACTCGAATGAGCCAAGAAAAGAGCGGCGTGCGGGGCCGGTCGGAGCGCACACATCTCTCGGTGGCTGGCGGGCGAGAGAGTGCTGCGTCGCCGGCATCGGCGTCGAAAGAAGCAGAGCCGAAAAAAGTTAAAGTACAAACGTGCAAGCATACTAACCTAACCCTAGGTAAGGCATGTTAGAGCGAAAGACAGTAAACTCGAATGAGCCAAGAAAGAGCGGCGTGCGGGGCCGGTCGGAGCGCACACATCTCTCGGTGGCTGGCGGGCGAGAGAGTGCTGCGTCGCCGGCATCGGCGTCGAAAGAACCAGAGCCGAAAAAAGTTAAAGTACAAACGTGCAAGCATACTAACCTAACCCTAGGTAAGGCATGTTAGAGCGAAAGACAGTAAACTCGAATGAGCCAAGAAAGAGCGGCGTGCGGGGCCGGTCGGAGCGCACACATCTCTCGGTGGCTGGCGGGCGAGAGAGTGCTGCGTCGCCGGCATCGGCGTCGAAAGAAGCAGAGCCGAAAAAAGTTAAAGTACAAACGTGCAAGCATACTAACCTAACCCTAGGTAAGGCATGTTAGAGCGAAAGACAGTAAACTCGAATGAGCCAAGAAAGAGCGGCGTGCGGGGCCGGTCGGAGCGCACACATCTCTTGGTGGCTGGCGGGCGAGAGAGTGCTGCGTCGCCGGCATCGGCGTCGAAAGAAGCAGAGCCGAAAAAAGTTAAAGTACAAACGTGCAAGCATACTAACCTAACCCTAGTTAAGGCATGTTAGAGCGAAAGACAGTAAACTCGAATGAGCCAAGAAAGAGCGGCGTGCGGGGCCGGTCGGAGCGCACACATCTCTCGGTGGCTGGCGGGCGAGAGAGTGCTGCGTCGCCGGCATCGGCGTCGAAAGAAGCCGAGCCGAAAAAAGTTAAAGTACAAACGTGCAAGCATACTAACCTAACCCTAGGTAAGGCATGTTAGAGCGAAAGACAGTAAACTCGAATGAGCCAAGAAAGAGCGGCGTGCGGGGCCGGTCGGAGCGCACACATCTCTCGGTGGCTGGCGGATGAGAGAGTGCTGCGTCGCCGGCATCGGCGTCGAAAGAAGCCGAGCCGAAAAAAGTTAAAGTACAAACGTGCAAGCATACTAACCTAACCCTAGGTAAGGCATGTTAGAGCGAAAGACAGTAAACTCGAATGAGCCAAGAAAGAGCGGCGTGCGGGGCCGGTCGGAGTGCACACATCTCTCGGTGGCTGGCGGGCGAGAGAGTGCTGCGTCGCCGGCATCGGCGTCCAAAGAAGCCGAGCCGAAAAAAGTTGAAGTACAAACTTGCAAGCATACTAACCTAACCCTAGGTAAGGCATGTCAGAGCGAAAGACAGTAAACTCGAATGAGCCAAGAAAGAGCGGTGCGGGGCCGGTCGGAGCGCACACTTTTCTCGGTGGCTGGCGGGCGGGAGAGTGCTGCGTCGCCGGCATCGGCGTCGAAAGAAGCCGAGCCGAAAAAAGTTAAAGTACAAACGTGCAAGCATACTAACCTAACCCTAGGTGAGGCATGTTAGAGCGAAAGACAGTAAACTCGAATGAGCCAAGAAAGAGCGGCGTGTGGTGCGGGCCCGGTCGGAGCGCACACATCTCTCGGTGGCTGGCGGGCGAGAGAGTGCTGCGTCGCCGGCATCGGCGTCGAAAGAAGCAGAGCCGAAAAAAGTTAAAGTACAAACGTGCAAGCATACTAACCTAACCCTAGGTAAGGCATGTTAGAGCGAAAGACAGTAAACTCGAATGAGCCAAGAAAGAGCGGCGTGCGGGGCCGGTCGGAGCGCACACATCTCTCGGTGGCTGGCGGGCGAGAGAGTGCTGCGTCGCCGGCATCGGCGTCGAAAGAAGCCGAGCCGAAAAAAGTTAAAGTACAAACGTGCAAGCATACTAACCTAACCCTAGGTAAGGCATGTTAGAGCGAAAGACAGTAAACTCGAATGAGCCAAGAAAGAGCGGCGTGCGGGGCCGGTCGGAGCGCACACATCTCTCGGTGGCTGGCGGGCGAGAGAGTGCTGCGTCGCCGGCGTCGTCGTCGAAAGAAGCCGAGCCGAAAAAAGTTAAAGTACAAACGTGCAAGCATACTAACCTAACCCTAGGTAAGGCATGTTAGAGCGAAAGACAGTAAACTCGAATGAGCCAAGAAAGAGCGGCGTGCGGGGCCCGTCGGAGCGCACACATCTCTCGGTGGCTGGCGGGCGAGAGAGTGCTGCGTCGCCGGCATCGGCGTCGAAAGAAGCAGAGCCGAAAAAAGTTAAAGTACAAACGTGCAAGCATACTAACCTAACCCTAGGTAAGGCATGTTAGAGCGAAAGACAGTAAACTCGAATGAGCCAAGAAAGAGCGGCGTGCGGGGCCGGTCGGAGCGCACACATCTCTCGGTGGCTGGCGGGCGAGAGAGTGCTGCGTCGCCGGCATCGGCGTCGAAAGAAGCAGAGCCGAAAAAAGTTAAAGTACAAACGTGCAAGCATACTAACCTAACCCTAGGTAAGGCATGTTAGAGCGAAAGACAGTAAACTCGAATGAGCCAAGAAAGAGCGGCGTGCGGGGCCGGTCGGAGCGCACACATCTCTCGGTGGCTGGCGGGCGAGAGAGTGCTGCGTCGCCGGCATCGGCGTCGAAAGAAGCCGAGCCGAAAAAAGTTAAAGTACAAACGTGCAAGCATACTAACCTAACCCTAGGTAAGGCATGTTAGAGCGAAAGACAGTAAACTCGAATGAGCCAAGAAAGAGCGGCGTGCGGGGCCGGTCGGAGCGCACACATCTCTCGGTGGCTGGCGGGCGAGAGAGTGCTGCGTCGCCGGCATCGGCGTCGAAAGAAGCCGAGCCGAAAAAAGTTAAAGTACAAACGTGCAAGCATACTAACCTAACCCTAGGTAAGGCATGTTAGAGCGAAAGACAGTAAACTCGAATGAGCCAAGAAAAGAGCGGCGTGCGGGGCCGGTCGGAGCGCACACATCTCTCGGTGGCTGGCGGGCGAGAGAGTGCTGCGTCGCCGGCATCGGCGTCGAAAGAAGCAGAGCCGAAAAAAGTTAAAGTACAAACGTGCAAGCATACTAACCTAACCCTAGGTAAGGCATGTTAGAGCGAAAGACAGTAAACTCGAATGAGCCAAGAAAGAGCGGCGTGCGGGGCCGGTCGGAGCGCACACATCATCTCTCGGTGGCTGGCGGGCGAGAGAGTGCTGCGTCGCCGGCATCGGCGTCGAAAGAAGCAGAGCCGAAAAAAGTTAAAGTACAAACGTGCAGCATACTAACCTAACCCTAGGTAAGGCATGTTAGAGCGAAAGACAGTAAACTCGAATGAGCCAAGAAAGAGCGGCGTGCGGGGCCGGTCGGAGCGCACACATCTCTCGGTGGCTGGCGGGCGAGAGAGTGCTGCGTCGCCGGCATCGGCGTCGAAAGAAGCAGAGCCGAAAAAAGTTAAAGTACAAACGTGCAAGCATACTAACCTAACCCTAGGTAAGGCATGTTAGAGCGAAAGACAGTAAACTCGAATGAGCCAAGAAAGAGCGGCGTGCGGGGCCGGTCGGAGCGCACACATCTCTTGGTGGCTGGCGGGCGAGAGAGTGCTGCGTCGCCGGCATCGGCGTCGAAAGAAGCAGAGCCGAAAAAAGTTAAAGTACAAACGTGCAAGCATACTAACCTAACCCTAGTTAAGGCATGTTAGAGCGAAAGACAGTAAACTCAAATGAGCCAAGAAAGAGCGGCGTGCGGGGCCGGTCGGAGCGCACACATCTCTCGGGGGCTGGCGGGCGAGAGAGTGCTGCGTCGCCGGCATCGGCGTCGAAAGAAGCCGAGCCGAAAAAAGTTAAAGTACAAACGTGCAAGCATACTAACCTAACCCTAGGTAAGGCATGTTAGAGCGAAAGACAGTAAACTCGAATGAGCCAAGAAAGAGCGGCGTGCGGGGCCGGTCGGAGTGCACACATCTCTCGGTGGCTGGCGGGCGAGAGAGTGCTGCGTCGCCGGCATCGGCGTCCAAAGAAGCCGAGCCGAAAAAAGTTGAAGTACAAACTTGCAAGCATACTAACCTAACCCTAGGTAAGGCATGTCAGAGCGAAAGACAGTAAACTCGAATGAGCCAAGAAAGAGCGGTGCGGGGCCGGTCGGAGCGCACACTTTTCTCGGTGGCTGGCGGGCGGGAGAGTGCTGCGTCGCCGGCATCGGCGTCGAAAGAAGCCGAGCCGAAAAAAGTTAAAGTACAAACGTGCAAGCATACTAACCTAACCCTAGGTGAGGCATGTTAGAGCGAAAGACAGTAAACTCGAATGAGCCAAGAAAGAGCGGCGTGTGGTGCGGGCCCGGTCGGAGCGCACACATCTCTCGGTGGCTGGCGGGCGAGAGAGTGCTGCGTCGCCGGCATCGGCGTCGAAAGAAGCAGAGCCGAAAAAAGTTAAAGTACAAACGTGCAAGCATACTAACCTAACCCTAGGTAAGGCATGTTAGAGCGAAAGACAGTAAACTCGAATGAGCCAAGAAAGAGCAGCGTGCGGGGCCGGTCGGAGTGCACACATCTCTCGGTGGCTGGCGGGCGAGAGAGTGCTGCGTCGCCGGCATCGGCGTCGAAAGAAGCCGAGCCGAAAAAAGTTGAAGTACAAACTTGCAAGCATACTAACCTAACCCTAGGTAAGGCATGTCAGAGCGAAAGACAGTAAACTCGAATGAGCCAAGAAAGAGCGGTGCGGGGCCGGTCGGAGCGCACACTTTTCTCGGTGGCTGGCGGGCGGGAGAGTGCTGCGTCGCCGGCATCGGCGTCGAAAGAAGCCGAGCCGAAAAAAGTTAAAGTACAAACGTGCAAGCATACTAACCTAACCCTAAGTGAGGCATGTTAGAGCGAAAGACAGTAAACTCGAATGAGCCAAGAAAGAGCGGCGTGCGGTGCGGGCCCGGTCGGAGCGCACACATCTCTCGGTGGCTGGCGGGCGAGAGAGTGCTGCGTCGCCGGCATCGGCGTCGAAAGAAGCAGAGCCGAAAAAAGTTAAAGTACAAACGTGCAAGCATACTAACCTAACCCTAGCTAAGGCATGTTAAAGCGAAAGACAGTAAACTCGAATGAGCCAAGAAAGAGCGGCGTGCGGGGCCGGTCGGAGTGCACACATCTCTCGGTGGCTGGCGGGCGAGAGAGTGCTGCGTCGCCGGCATCGGCGTCGAAAGAGCCGAGCCGAAAAAAGTTAAAGTACAAACGTGCAAGCATACTAACCTAACCCTAGGTAAGGCATGTTAGAGCGAAAGACAGTAAACTCGAATGAGCCAAGAAAGAGCGGCGTGCAGGGCCGGTCGGAGCGCACACATCTCTCGGTGTCTGGCGGGCGAGAGAGTGCTGATTCGCCAGCATCGGCGTCGAAAGAAGCAGAGCCGAAAAAAGTTAAAGTACAAACGTGCAAGCATACTAACCTAACCCTAGGTAAGGCATGTCAGAGCGAAAGACAGTAAACTCGAATGAGCCAAGAAAGAGCGGTGCGGGGCCGGTCGGAGCGCACCCTTTTCTCGGTGGCTGGCGGGCGAGAGAGTGCTGCGTCGCCGGCATCGGCGTCGAAAGAAGCCGAGCCGAAAAAAGTTAAAGTACAAACGTGCAAGCATACTAACCTAACCCTAGGTAAGGCATGTCAGAGCGAAAGACAGTAAACTCGAATGAGCCAAGAAAGAGCGGTGCGGGGCCGGTCGGAGCGCACCCTTTTCTCGGTGGCTGGCGGGCGAGAGAGTGCTGCATCGCCGGCATCGGCGTCGAAAGAAGCCGAGCCGAAAAAAGTTAAAGTACAAACGTGCAAGCATACTAACCTAACCCTAGGTAAGGCATGTTAGAGCGAAAGACAGTAAACTCGAATGAGCCAAGAACGAGCGGCGTGCGGGGCCGGTCGGAGCGCACACATCTCTCGGTGGCTGGCGGGCGAGAGAGTGCTGCGTCGCCGGCATCGGCGTCGAAAGAAGCCGAGCCGAAAAAAGTTAAAGTACAAACGTGCAAGCATACTAACCTAACCCTAGGTAAGGCATGTTAGAGCGAAAGACAGTAAACTCGAATGAGCCAAGAAAGAGCGGCGTGCGGGGCCGGTCGGAGCGCACACATCTCTCGGTGGCTGGCGGGCGAGAGAGTGCTGCGTCGCCGGCATCGGCGTCGAAAGAAGCCGAGCCGAAAAAAGTTAAAGTACAAACGTGCAAGCATACTAACCTAACCCTAGGTAAGGCATGTTAGAGCGAAAGACAGTAAACTCGAATGAGCCAAGAAAGAGCGGCGTGCGGGGCCCGTCGGAGCGCACACATCTCTCGGTGGCTGGCGGGCGAGAGAGTGCTGCGTCGCCGGCATCGGCGTCGAAAGAAGCCGAGCCGAAAAAAGTTAAAGTACAAACGTGCAAGCATACTAACCTAACCCTAGGTAAGGCATGTTAGAGCGAAAGACAGTAAACTCGAATGAGCCAAGAAAGAGCGGCGTGCGGGGCCGGTCGGAGCGCACACATCTCTCGGTGGCTGGCGGGCGAGAGAGTGCTGCGTCGCCGGCATCGGCGTCGAAAGAAGCAGAGCCGAAAAAAGTTAAAGTACAAACGTGCAAGCATACTAACCTAACCCTAGGTAAGGCATGTTAGAGCGAAAGACAGTAAACTCGAATGAGCCAAGAAAGAGCGGCGTGCGGGGCCGGTCGGAGCGCACACATCTCTCGGTGGCTGGCGGGCGAGAGAGTGCTGCGTCGCCGGCATCGGCGTCGAAAGAAGCCGAGCCGAAAAAAGTTAAAGTACAAACGTGCAAGCATACTAACCTAACCCTAGGTAAGGCATGTTAGAGCGAAAGACAGTAAACTCGAATGAGCCAAGAAAAGAGCGGCGTGCGGGGCCGGTCGGAGCGCACACATCTCTCGGTGGCTGGCTGGCGAGAGAGTGCTGCGTCGCCGGCATCGGCGTCGAAAGAAGCAGAGCCGAAAAAAGTTAAAGTACAAACGTGCAAGCATACTAACCTAACCCTAGGTAAGGCATGTTAGAGCGAAAGACAGTAAACTCGAATGAGCCAAGAAAGAGCGGCGTGCGGGGCCGGTCGGAGCGCACACATCTCTCGGTGGCTGGCGGGCGAGAGAGTGCTGCGTCGCCGGCATCGGCGTCGAAAGAAGCCGAGCCGAAAAAAGTTAAAGTACAAACGTGCAAGCATACTAACCTAACCCTAGGTAAGGCATGTTAGAGCGAAAGACAGTAAACTCGAATGAGCCAAGAAAGAGCGGCGTGCGGGGCCGGTCGGAGCGCACACATCTCTTGGTGGCTGGCGGGCGAGAGAGTGCTGCGTCGCCGGCATCGGCGTCGAAAGAAGCAGAGCCGAAAAAAGTTAAAGTACAAACGTGCAAGCATACTAACCTAACCCTAGGTAAGGCATGTTAGAGCGAAAGACAGTAAACTCGAATTAGCCAAGAAAGAGCGGCGTGCGGGGCCGGTCGGAGCGCATACATCTCTCGGTGGCTGGCGGGCGAGAGAGTGCTGCGTCGCCGGCATCGGCGTCGAAAGAAGCCGAGCCGAAAAAAGTTAAAGTACAAACGTGCAAGCATACTAACCTAACCCTAGGTAAGGCATGTTAGAGCGAAAGACAGTAAACTCGAATGAGCCAAGAAAGAGCGGCGTGCGGGGCCGGTCGGAGCGCACACATCTCTCGGTGGCTGGCGGATGAGAGAGTGCTGCGTCGCCGGCATCGGCGTCGAAAGAAGCCGAGCCGAAAAAAGTTAAAGTACAAACGTGCAAGCATACTAACCTAACCCTAGGTAAGGCATGTTAGAGCGAAAGACAGTAAACTCGAATGAGCCAAGAAAGAGCGGCGTGCGGGGCCGGTCGGAGGGCACACATCTCTCGGTGGTTGGCGGGCGAGAGAGTGCTGCGTCGCCGGCATCGGCGTCCAAAGAAGCCGAGCCGAAAAAAGTTGAAGTACAAACTTGCAAGCATACTAACCTAACCCTAGGTAAGGCATGTCAGAGCGAAAGACAGTAAACTCGAATGAGCCAAGAAAGAGCGGTGCGGGGCCGGTCGGAGCGCACACTTTTCTCGGTGGCTGGCGGGCGGGAGAGTGCTGCGTCGCCGGCATCGGCGTCGAAAGAAGCCGAGCCAAAAAAAGTTAAAGTACAAACGTGCAAGCATACTAACCTAACCCTAGGTGAGGCATGTTAGAGCGAAAGACAGTTAACTCGAATGAGCCAAGAAAGAGCGGCGTGCGGTGCGGGCCTGGTCGGAGCGCACACATCTCTCGGTGGCTGGCGGGCGAGAGAGTGCTGCGTCGCCGGCATCGGCGTCGAAAGAAGCAGAGCCGAAAAAAGTTAAAGTACAAACGTGCAAGCATACTAACCTAACCTAGGTAAGGCATGTTAGAGCGAAAGACAGTAAACTCGAATGAGCCAAGAAAGAGCGGCGTGCGGGGCCGGTCGGAGCGCACACATCTCTCGGTGGCTGGCGGGCGAGAGAGTGCTGCGTCGCCGGCATCGGCGTCGAAAGAAGCCGAGCCGAAAAAAGTTAAAGTACAAACGTGCAAGCATACTAACCTAACCCTAGGTAAGGCATGTTAGAGCGAAAGACAGTAAACTCGAATGAGCCAAGAAAGAGCGGCGTGCAGGGCCGGTCGGAGCGCACACATCTCTCGGTGGCTGGCGGGCGAGAGAGTGCTGCGTCGCCGGCATCGGCGTCGAAAGAAGCAGAGCCGAAAAAAGTTAAAGTACAAACGTGCAAGCATACTAACCTAACCCTAGGTAAGGCATGTTAGAGCGAAAGACAGTAAACTCGAATGAGCCAAGAAAGAGCGGCGTGCGGGGCCGGTCGGAGCGCACACATCTCTCGGTGGCTGGCGGGCGAGAGAGTGCTGCGTCGCCGGCATCGGCGTCGAAAGAAGCCGAGCCGAAAAAAGTTATAGCACAAACGTGCAAGCATACTAACCTAACCCTAGGTAAGGCATGTTAGAGCGAAAGACAGTAAACTCGAATGAGCCAAGAAAGAGCGGCGTGCGGGGCCGGTCGGAGCGCACACATCTCTCGGTGGCTGGCGGGCGAGAGAGTGCTGCGTCGCCGGCATCGGCGTCGAAAGAAGCAGAGCCGAAAAAAGTTAAAGTACAAACGTGCAAGCATACTAACCTAACCCTAGGTAAGGCATGTTAGAGCGAAAGACAGTAAACTCGAATGAGCCAAGAAAGAGCGGCGTGCGGGGCTGGTCGGAGCGCACACATCTCTCGGTGGCTGGCGGGCGAGAGAGTGCAGCGTCGCCGGCATCGGCGTCGAAAGAAGCCGAGCCGAAAAAAGTTAAAGTACAAACGTGCAAGCATACTAACCTAACCCTAGGTAAGGCATGTTAGAGCGAAAGACAGTAAACTCGAATGAGCCAAGAAAGAGCGGCGTGCGGGGCCGGTCGGAGCGCACACATCTCTCGGTGGCTGGCGGGCGAGAGAGTGCTGCGTCGCCGGCATCGGCGTCGAAAGAAGCCGAGCCGAAAAAAGTTGAAGTACAAACGTGCAAGCATACTAACCTAACCCTAGGTAAGGCATGTTAGAGCGAAAGACAGTAAACTCGAATGAGCCAAGAAAGAGCGGCGTGCGGGGCCGGTCGGAGCGCACACATCTCTCGGTGGCTGGCGGGCGAGAGAGTGCTGCGTCGCCGGCATCGGCGTCGAAAGAAGCCGAGCCGAAAAAAGTTAAAGTACAAACGTGCAAGCATACTAACCTAACCCTAGGTAAGGCACGTTAGAGCGAAAGACAGTAAACTCGAATAAGCCAAGAAAGAGCGGCGTGCGGGGCCGGTCGGAGCGCACACATCTCTCGGTGGCTGGCGGGCGAGAGAGTGCTGCGTCGCCGGCATCGGCGTCGAAAGAAGCCGAGCCGAAAAAAGTTAAAGTACAAACGTGCAAGCATACTAACCTAACCCTAGGTAAGGCATGTTAGAGCGAAAGACAGTAAACTCGAATGAGCCAAGAAAGAGCGGCGTGCGGGGCCGGTCGGAGCGCACACATCTCTCGGTGGCTGGCGGGCGAGAGAGTGCTGCGTCGCCGGCATCGGCGTCGAAAGAAGCCGAGCCGAAAAAAGTTAAAGTACAAACGTGCAAGCATACTAACCTAACCCTAGGTAAGGCATGTTAGAGCGAAAGACAGTAAACTCGAATGAGCCAAGAAAGAGCGGCGTGCGGGGCCGGTCGGAGCGCACACATCTCTCGGTGGCTGGCGGGCGAGAGAGTGCTGCGTCGCCGGCATCGGCGTCGAAAGAAGCAGAGCCGAAAAAAGTTAAAGTACAAACGTGCAAGCATACTAACCTAACCCTAGGTAAGGCATGTTAGAGCGAAAGACAGTAAACTCGAATGAGCCAAGAAAGAGCGGCGGGCGGGGCCGGTCGGAGCGCACACATCTCTCGGTGGCTGGCGGGCGAGAGAGTGCTGCGTCGCCGGAATCGGCGTCGAAAGAAGCCGAGCCGAAAAAAGTTAAAGTACAAACGTGCAAGCATACTAACCTAACCCTAGGTAAGGCATGTTGAAGCGAAAGACAGTAAACTCGAATGAGCCAAGAAAGAGCGGCGTGCGGGGCCGGTCGGAGCGCACACATCTCTCGGTGGCTGGCGGGCGAGAGAGTGCTGCGTCGCCGGCATCGGCGTCGAAAGAAGCCGAGCCGAAAAAAGTTAAAGTACAAACGTGCAAGCATACTAACCTAACCCTAGGTGAGGCATGTTAGAGCGAAAGACAGTAAACTCGAATGAGCCAAGAAAGAGCGGTGCGGGGCCGGTCGGAGCGCACCCTTTTCTCGGTAACTGGCGGGCGAGAGAGTGCTGCGTCGCCGGCATCGGCGTCGAAAGAAGCCGAGCCGAAAAAAGTTAAAGTACAAACGTGTAAGCATACTAACCTAACCCTAGGTAAGGCATGTTAGAGCGAAAGACAGTAAACTCGAATGAGCCAAGAAAGAGCGGCGTGCGGGGCCGGTCGGAGCGCACACATCTCTCGGTGGCTGGCGGGCGAGAGAGTGCTGCGTCGCCGGCATCGGCGTCGAAAGAAGCCGAGCCGAAAAAAGTTAAAGTACAAACGTGCAAGCATACTAACCTAACCCTAGGTAAGGCATGTTAGAGCGAAAGACAGTAAACTCGAATGAGCCAAGAAAGAGCGGCGTGCGGGGCCGGTCGGAGCGCACACATCTCTCGGTGGCTGGCGGGCGAGAGAGTGCTGCGTCGCCGGCATCGGCGTCGAAAGAAGCCGAGCCGAAAAAAGGTAAAGTACAAACGCGATGCTAATGAGCGAGCCGTTGTCTCGACTAATATGTAGGGGGCGTTCGATCGAGCGTCTGGCTTGAGCGCTTGTCGGCCTAGCAGAACGGTCGCGTTGTTATGCCCGGGTTTTAGGCACCGCTGCAGGCGGCCGGCAGAGCTCTTGTTTGTGCGAAACTGAATGGATCGAGCCCGAGAGAGGGCGAGCAAAGAAAAAACGCAAATCGCTCCGCCTGGCACTGCCGGCGAGAGCGTGGACGTCGCGGCCAGCGACTGTCGAAGCTGAGTACGGCCGCAAGCGATCGCCTCGGTCTTAAACGAATGCGACGAGCACGCGCCGGGCGGCCCAGCAAGGGCCGAGCGCAGCTGTCGCAGCTATCTGGTTGATCCTGCCAGTAGTGATATGCTTGTCTCAAAGATTAAGCCATGCAGGTGCAAGTACGAGTTCTCGTAAAGCGAAACTGCGAATGGCTCATTAAATCAGTCTTGGTTTATTTGGTCTCGTAAGCGAAGTGGATAACTGTGGTAATTCTAGAGCTAATACATGCATTAAGCGCCGACTTCGGGAGGCGCGCTTTTATCAGATCAAAACCGACCGGGTTCGTCCTGTGACGTTTGATGACTCTGGATAACCACGCGGATCGTACGGTCTCTGCACCGACGACGTATCACGACGACGACGTCTGCCCTATCAACTGTCGAAGGTACGCTACGTGCCTACCTTTGTGATAACGGGTAACGGGGAATCAGGGTTCGATTCCGGAGAGGGAGCCTGAGAAACGGCTACCACATCCAAGGAAGGCAGCAGGCGCGCAAATTACCCATTCCCGACACGGGGAGGTAGTGACGAAAAATAACAATACAGGACTCTAACGAGGCCCTGTAATTGGAATGAGTACATCCTAAAACTCTTAACGAGTATCCATTGGAGGGCAAGTCTGGTGCCAGCAGCCGCGGTAATTCCAGCTCCAACAGTGTATGCTAAAGTTGTTGCGGTTGAAAAGCTCGTAGTTGGATTTTGGGCGAGCGCCACCGGTCCGTCGCAAGGCGTGTCACTGGTTGCGTTCGCCTCACCTTCGGTTCTCCGTCGGTGCTCTTGACTGAGTGTCGGCGGTGGCCGATAAGTTACTTTGAAAAAATTAGAGTGTTCAAAGCAGGCTGTTCGCCTGCATAGTGTTGCATGGAATAATGGAATAGGACCTCGGTTCTATTTTGTTGGTTTTCGGAGCACGAGGTAATGATTAAGAGGGACAGACGGGGGCGTCCGTACTCTGCCGTTAGAGGTGAAATTCTTGGATCGGCGGAAGACGAACTACTGCGAAAGCATTCGCCAAGAATGTTTTCTTTAATCAAGAGCGAAAGTCAGAGGTTCGAAGACGATCAGATACCGTCCTAGTTCTGACTATAAACGATGCCAACTAGCGATCGGGAGGCGTTACCATGACGACCTTTCCGGCAGCTTCCGGGAAACCAAAGTCTTTGGGTTCCGGGGGAAGTATGGTTGCAAAGCTGAAACTTAAAGGAATTGACGGAAGGGCACCACCAGGAGTGGAGCCTGCGGCTTAATTTGACTCAACACGGGGAAACTCACCCGGCCCGGACACAGGTAGGATTGACAGATTGAGAGCTCTTTCTTGATTCTGTGGGTGGTGGTGCATGGCCGTTCTTAGTTGGTGGAGCGATTTGTCTGGTTAATTCCGATAACGAACGAGACTCTGGCATGCTAAATAGTTACGCGACCTTCTCGGTCGGCGTCTAACTTCTTAGAGGGACTAGTGGCGTTTAGCCACACGAGATTGAGCAATAACAGGTCTGTGATGCCCTTAGATGTCCGGGGCCGCACGCGCGCTACACTGAGTGAAGCAGCGAGTGTCTAACCTAGGCCGAAAAGTCCGGGTAACCCGTTGAACCTCATTCGTGATTGGGATAGGGACTTGCAATTGTTTCCCTTGAACGAGGAATTCCCAGTAAGCGCAAGTCATCAACTTGCGTTGATTACGTCCCTGCCCTTTGTACACACCGCCCGTCGCTACTACCGATTGAATGGTTTAGTGAGATCCTTGGATCGGCCCCGTCGCGGCTGGCAACGGCCGCGTCGGCGTGTCGAGAAGACGATCAAACTTGATCATTTAGAGGAAGTAAAAGTCGTAACAAGGTTTCCGTAGGTGAACCTGCGGAAGGATCATTACCGAAAGTGGTGGTAGGCCCCGGCCGACCGCGCACTTAATTTTCTTTGGGTGCCGCCGAGAGGGCGGCCGTCAATCGGGGTTCCGCCCCGTGCGACACGCGTAACACGTTGGCATAGCAAGGCAGCCGAGTGCGATGGTGGCTTCTGGGCACCGCGCTCGATGTGCCGCCGGCCCAGCCCGGCGGTCGCTCGGCGCCGTTTGTTGGTGTTTTTGTGCAGTTGTTGTCGGTGGTGGTTTCGTGGTCGATCCCACAGTGTGACGTCCGCGCGCTTCGGCGCCGGGTGAAACGTCGAGGACGACTCTTAACGGTGGATCACTCGGCTCGCGAGTCGATGAAGGAAGGACGCAGCCAAGTGCGAGAAGTAATGTGAATTGCAGAACACATTGAACGTCGACCTTCTGAACGCGAATTGCGGTCTCGGGTCAATCCCGGGACCGCGTCTGCCTCAGGGTCGCGTTCGTCCTCACCCGAGGGCCGTCGCCTGGCCTCTGCGAAGACGGCCGGGCGTCGCCCCAAGTTGAAGCGGTCGCCGAGCTTTCTCGGCGCGACCGCGTGTCCCGTACACCGCCGGCCCCTTGACGTGTTCAACTACGTTCGAGGGGCGGGTCCAGCTCGGTCGGTCCGGTCACAAGATCAAGACCGACCGTGGGCCAAGGCGGCGACGGTACGCGCTCGGTCGGCGCCGGCGGCGACGACTTGCGATGCCAGCGGGCCGTGTAAGAAGCGGCCCGCTTGACACATACGACCTGAGTTCAGGCGAGAGCACCCGCTGAATTTAAGCATATTATTAAGCGGAGGAAAAGAAACCAACAGGGATTCCCTGAGTAACGGCGAGTGAACCGGGAAGAGTCCAGCGTCGAATCTTCGCGCTTTTCGAGCGCGCCGAGTTGTGACGTACGGAAGTCCCAGTGCGGCTGACGGCGAGCGCCGGTGTCCTTCTGATCGAGGCCTCGTCCCACGGCGGGTGTTAGGCCCATAGGGGCGCTTGCCTTGGCCGCTTCGGGTCTTCTCGGAATCGGGTTGTTTGGGAATGCAGCCCAAGGCGGGTGGTAAACTCCACCTAAGACTAAATACGGTCGCGAGACCGATAGCGGACAAGTACCGTGAGGGAAAGTTGAAAAGCACTTTGAAGAGAGAGTTCAAGAGTACGTGAAACCGTTGAGAGGCAAACGGGAGGGCCCGTCAGGTCGCCGGCTCGCTTTCAGTTGGGTGCGGGGGGGGGGGCCGTCTCGGTTCGCGGACGCTTAAGGCGCCGCTGCCGAGTCGGCTCGCGCACCGTCTCAGCGCACTAGCGACCGGCGCGGGTCACGACCGGTTTGCCGTCGGTCTAAGTCCCCGCGCGAAGGTGGCCTCCGCTCCGGCGGGGGTGTTACAGCGCGCGGGCGGTGCGGCCCGGCGGCGGATCGAGGAAAGAATGCCGCGCGCTCTCTGTGTGCGGCCGTCGCCGTTCGGCTGGCTTGTCGTTCGCCTGCACTGTACGCAGTGCCGGTGTTCGGCGGGCTGTCGCTTCGGTGGCGCGCCGTCGACGCGCTCGGGGTCCGTGGCCACGTCGGCCACCCTCCCGACCCGTCTTGAAACACGGACCAAGGAGTCTAACATGAGCGCGAGTCGTCGAGTGGTTCGAGACTCGCAGGCAAAATGAAAGTGAAGGCGGCCTTTGGCCTAACGAGGTCGGACCCGGAGCCCCGTGCGGGCGCCGGCGCACGACCGGCCGATCG
>NC_135260.1:18130000-18132500 GCF_964204865.1 Styela clava | reverse complement strand
TGCGTCGCCGGCATCGGCGTCGAAAGAAGCCGAGCCGAAAAAAGTTAAAGTACAAACGTGCAAGCATACTAACCTAACCCTAGGTAAGGCATGTTAGAGCGAAAAACAGTAAATTCGAATGAGCCAAGAAAGAGCGGCGTGCGGTGCGGGCCCGGTCGGAGCGCACACATCTCTCGGTGGCTGGCGGGCGAGAGAGTGCTGCGTCGCCGGCATCGGCGTCGAAAGAAGCAGAGCCGAAAAAAGTTAAAGTACAAACGTGCAAGCATACTAACCTAACCCTAGGTAAGGCATGTTAGAGCGAAAGACAGTAAACTCGAATGAGCCAAGAAAGAGCGGCGTGCGGGCCCGGTCGGAGCGCACACATCTCTCGGTGGCTGGCGGGCGAGAGAGTGCTGCGTCGCCGGCATCGGCGTCGAAAGAAGCAGAGCCGAAAAAAGTTAAAGTACAAACGTGCAAGCATACTAACCTAACCCTAGGTAAGGCATGTTAGAGCGAAAGACAGTAAACTCGAATGAGCCAAGAAAGAGCGGCGTGCGGGGCCGGTCGGAGCGCACACATCTCTCGGTGGCTGGCGGGCGAGAGAGTGCTGCGTCGCCGGCATCGGCGTCGAAAGAAGCCGAGCCGAAAAAAGTTGAAGTACAAACGTGCAAGCATACTAACCTAACCCTAGGTAAGGCATGTTAGAGCGAAAGACAGTAAACTCGAATGAGCCAAGAAAGAGCGGCGTGCGGGGCCAGTCGGTGCGCACACATCTCTCGGTGGCTGGCGGGCGAGAGAGTGCTGCGTCGCCGGCATCGGCGTCGAAAGAAGCAGAGCCGAAAAAAGTTAAAGTACAAACGTGCAAGCATACTAACCTAACCCTAGGTAAGGCATGTCAGAGCGAAAGACAGTAAACTCGAATGAGCCAAGAAAGAGCGGCGTACGGGGCCGGTCGGAGCGCACACATCTCTCGGTGGCTGGCGGGCGAGAGAGTGCTGCGTCGCCGGCATCGGCGTCGAAAGAAGCCGAGCCGAAAAAAGTTAAAGTACAAACGTGCAAGCATACTAACCTAACCCTAGGTAAGGCATGTCAGAGCGAAAGACAGTAAACTCGAATGAGCCAAGAAAGAGCGGCGTGCGGGGCCGGTCGAAGCGCACACATCTCTCGGTGGCTGGCGGGCGAGAGAGTGCTGCGTCGCCGGCATCGGCGTCGAAAGAAGCCGAGCCGAAAAAAGTTAAAGTACAAACGTGCAAGCATACTAACCTAACCCTAGGTAAGGCATGTCAGAGCGAAAGACAGTAAACTCGAATGAGCCAAGAAAGAGCGGTGCGGGGCCGGTCGGAGCGCACCCTTTTCTCGGTGGCTGGCGGGCGAGAGAGTGCTGCGTCGCCGGCATCGGCGTCGAAAGAAGCCGAGCCGAAAAAGGTTAAAGTATAAACGTGCAAGCATACTAACCTAACCCTAGGTAAGGCATGTCAGAGCGAAAGACAGTAAACTCGAATGAGCCAAGAAAGAGCGGTGCGGGGCCGGTCGGAGCGCACCCTTTTCTCGGTGGCTGGCGGGCGAGAGAGTGCTGCGTCGCCGGCATCGGCGTCGAAAGAAGCCGAGCCGAAAAAAGTTAAAGTACAAACGCGATGCTAATGAGCGAGCCGTTGTCTCGACTAATATGTAGGGGGCGTTTGATCGAGCGTCTGGCTTGAGCGCTTGTCGGCCTAGCAGAACGGTCGCATTGTTATGCCCGGGTTTTAGGCACCGCTGCAGGCGGCCGGCAGAGCTCTTGTTTGTGCGAAACTGAATGGATCGAGCCCGAGAGAGGGCGAGCAAAGAAAAAACGCAAATCGCTCCGCCTGGCACTGCCGGCGAGAGCGTGGACGTCGCGGCCAGCGACTGTCGAAGCTGAGTACGGCCGCAGGCGATCGCCTCGGTCTTAAACGAATGCGACGAGCACGCGCCGGGCGGCCCAGCAAGGGCCGAGCGCAGCTGTCGCAGCTATCTGGTTGATCCTGCCAGTAGTGATATGCTTGTCTCAAAGATTAAGCCATGCAGGTGCAAGTACGAGTTCTCGTAAAGCGAAACTGCGAATGGCTCATTAAATCAGTCTTGGTTTATTTGTTCTCGTAAGCGAAGTGGATAACTGTGGTAATTCTAGAGCTAATACATGCATTAAGCGCCGACTTCGGGAGGCGCGCTTTTATCAGATCAAAACCGACCGGGTTCGTCCTGTGACGTTTGATGACTCTGGATAACCACGCGGATCGTACGGTCTCTGCACCGACGACGTATCATTCAAGTGTCTGCCCTATCAACTGTCGAAGGTACGCTACGTGCCTACCTTTGTGATAACGGGTAACGGGGAATCAGGGTTCGATTCCGGAGAGGGAGCCTGAGAAATGGCTACCACATCCAAGGAAGGCAGCAGGCGCGCAAATTACCCATTCCCGACACGGGGAGGTAGTGACGAAAAACAAACAATACAGGACTCTAACGAGGTCCTGTAATTGGAATGAGTACATCCTAAAAC
>NC_135260.1:18092500-18122500 GCF_964204865.1 Styela clava | reverse complement strand
CATACTAACCTAACCCTAGGTAAGGCATGTTAGAGCGAAAAACAGTAAACTCGAATGAGCCAAGAAAGAGCGGCGTGCGGGGCCGGTCGGAGCGCACACATCTCTCGGTGGCTGGCGGGCGAGAGAGTGCTGCGTCGCCGGCATCGGCGTCGAAAGAAGCAGAGCCGAAAAAAGTTAAAGTACAAACGTGCAAGCATACTAACCTAACCCTAGGTAAGGCATGTTAGAGCGAAAGACAGTAAACTCGAATGAGCCAAGGAAGAGCGGCGTGCGGGGCTGGTCGGAGCGCACACATCTCTCGGTGGCTGGCGGGCGAGAGAGTGCTGCGTCGCCGGCATCGGCGTCGAAAGAAGCCGAGCCGAAAAAAGTTAAAGTACAAACGTGCAAGCATACTAACCTAACCCTAGGTAAGGCATGTTAGAGCGAAAGACAGTAAACTCGAATGAGCCAAGAAAGAGCGGCGTGCGGGGCCGGTCGGAGCGCACACATCTCTCGGTGGCTGGCGGGCGAGAGAGTGCTGCGTCGCCGGCATCGGCGTCGAAAGAAGCCGAGCCGAAAAAAATTAAAGTACAAACGTGCAAGCATACTAACCTAACCCTAGGTAAGGCATGTTAAAGCGAAAAACAGTAAACTCGAATGAGCCAAGAAAGAGCGGCGTGCGGGGCCGGTCGGAGCGCACACATCTCTCGGTGGCTGGCGGGCGAGAGAGTGCTGCGTCGCCGGCATCGGCGTCGAAAGAAGCAGAGCCGAAAAAAGTTAAAGTACAAACGTGCAAGCATACTAACCTAACCCTAGGTAAGGCATGTTAGAGCGAAAGACAGTAAACTCGAATGAGCCAAGGAAGAGCGGCGTGCGGGGCCGGTCGGAGCGCACACATCTCTCGGTAGCTGGCGGGCGAGAGAGTGCTGCGTCGCCGGCATCGGCGTCGAAAGAAGCCGAGCCGAAAAAAGTTAAAGTACAAACGTGCAAGCATACTAACCTAACCCTAGGTAAGGCATGTTAGAGCGAAAGACAGTAAACTCGAATGAGCCAAGAAAGAGCGGCGTGCGGGGCCGGTCGGAGCGCACACATCTCTCGGTGGCTGGCGGGCGAGAGAGTGCTGCGTCGCCGGCATCGGCGTCGAAAGAAGCCGAGCCGAAAAAAGTTAAAGTACAAACGTGCAAGCATACTAACCTAACCCTAGGTAAGGCATGTCAGAGCGAAAGACAGTAAACTCGAATGAGCCAAGAAAGAGCGGTGCGGGGCCGGTCGGAGCGCACCCTTTTCTCGGTGGCTGGCAGGCGAGAGAGTGCTGCGTCGCCGGCATCGGCGTCGAAAGAAGCCGAGCCGAAAAAAGTTAAAGTACAAACGTGCAAGCATACTAACCTAACCCTAGGTAAGGCATGTTAGAGCGAAAGACAGTAAACTCGAATGAGCCAAGAAAGAGCGGCGTGCGGGGCCGGTCGGAGCGCACACATCTCTCGGTGGCTGGCGGGCGAGAGAGTGCTGCGTCGCCGGCATCGGCGTCGAAAGAAGCCGAGCCGAAAAAAGTTAAAGTACAAACGTGCAAGCATACTAACCTAACCCTAGGTAAGGCATGTTAGAGCGAAAGACAGTAAACTCGAATGAGCCAAGAAAGAGCGGTGCGGGGCCGGTCGGAGCGCACCCTTTTCTCGGTGGCTGGCAGGCGAGAGAGTGCTGCGTCGCCGGCATCGGCGTCGAAAGAAGCCGAGCCGAAAAAAGTTAAAGTACAAACGTGCAAGCATACTAACCTAACCCTAGGTAAGGCATGTTAGAGCGAAAGACAGTAAACTCGAATGAGCCAAGAAAGAGCGGCGTGCGGGGCCGGTCGGAGCGCACACATCTCTCGGTGGCTGGCGGGCGAGAGAGTGCTGCGTCGCCGGCATCGGCGTCGAAAGAAGCCGAGCCGAAAAAAGTTAAAGTACAAACGTGCAAGCATACTAACCTAACCCTAGGTAAGGCATGTTAGAGCGAAAGACAGTAAACTCGAATGAGCCAAGAAAGAGCGGCGTGCGGGGCCGGTCGGAGCGCACACATCTCTCGGTGGCTGGCGGGCGAGAGAGTGCTGCGTCGCCGGTATCGGCGTCGAAAGAAGCAGAGCCGAAAAAAGTTAAAGTACAAACGTGCAAGCATACTAACCTAACCCTAGGTAAGGCATGTTAGAGCGAAAGACAGTAAACTCGAATGAGCCAAGAAAGAGCGGCGTGCGGGGCCGGTCGGAGCGCACACATCTCTCGGTGGCTGGCGGGCGAGAGAGTGCTGCGTCGCCGGCATCGGCGTCGAAAGAAGCCGAGCCGAAAAAAGTTAAAGTACAAACGTGCAAGCATACTAACCTAACCCTAGGTAAGGCATGTTAGAGCGAAAGACAGTAATCTCGAATGAGCCAAGAAAGAGCGGCGTGCGGGGCCGGTCGGAGCGCACACATCTCTCGGTGGCTGGCGGGCGAGAGAGTGCTGCGTCGCCGGCATCGGCGTCGAAAGAAGCCGAGCCGAAAAAAGTTAAAGTACAAACGTGCAAGCATACTAACCTAACCCTAGGTAAGGCATGTTAGAGCGAAAGACAGTAAACTCGAATGAGCCAAGAAAGAGCGGCGTGCGGGGCCGGTCGGAGCGCACACATCTCTGGGTGGCTGGCGGGCGAGAGAGTGCTGCGTCGCCGGCATCGGCGTCGAAAGAAGCAGAGCCGAAAAAAGTTAAAGTACAAACGTGCAAGCATACTAACCTAACCCTAGGTAAGGCATGTTAGAGCGAAAGACAGTAAACTCGAATGAGCCAAGAAAGAGCGGCGTGCGGGGCCGGTCGGAGCGCACACATCTCTCGGTGGCTGGCGGGCGAGAGAGTGCTGCGTCGCCGGCATCGGCGTCGAAAGAAGCCGAGCCGAAAAAAGTTAAAGTACAAACGTGCAAGCATACTAACCTAACCCTAGGTAAGGCATGTCAGAGCGAAAGACAGTAAACTCGAATGAGCCAAGAAAGAGCGGTGCG
Source organism: Styela clava (assembly GCF_964204865.1). Lineage (NCBI taxonomy): Eukaryota > Metazoa > Chordata > Ascidiacea > Stolidobranchia > Styelidae > Styela > Styela clava. The sequence continues at coordinate 18,119,517 of NC_135260.1, read as the reverse complement.
GGGCCGGTCGGAGCGCACCCTTTTCTCGGTGGCTGGCGGGCGAGAGAGTGCTGCGTCGCCGGCATCGGCGTCGAAAGAAGCCGAGTCGAAAAAAGTTAAAGTACAAACGTGCAAGCATACTAACCTAACCCTAGGTAAGGCATGTCAGAGCGAAAGACAGTAAACTCGAATGAGCCAAGAAAAAGCGGTGCGGGGCCGGTCGGAGCGCACCCTTTTCTCGGTGGCTGGCGGGCGAGAGAGTGCTGCGTCGCCGGCATCGGCGTCGAAAGAAGCCGAGCCGAAAAAAGTTAAAGTACAAACGTGCAAGCATACTAACCTAACCCTAGGTAAGGCATGTCAGAGCGAAAGACAGTAAACTCGAATGAGCCAAGAAAGAGCGGTGCGGGGCCGGTCGGAGCGCACCCTTTTCTCGGTGGCTGGCAGGCGAGAGAGTGCTGCGTCGCCGGCATCGGCGTCGAAAGAAGCCGAGCCGAAAAAAGTTAAAGTACAAACGTGCAAGCATACTAACCTAACCCTAGGTAAGGCATGTTAGAGCGAAAGACAGTAAACTCGAATGAGCCAAGAAAGAGCGGCGTGCGGGGCCGGTCGGAGCGCACACATCTCTCGGTGGCTGGCGGGCGAGAGAGTGCTGCGTCGCCGGCATCGGCGTCGAAAGAAGCCGAGCCGAAAAAAGTAAAGTACAAACGTGCAAGCATACTAACCTAACCCTAGGTAAGGCATGTTAGAGCGAAAGACAGTAAACTCGAATGAGCCAAGAAAGAGCGGCGTGCGGGGCCGGTCGGAGCGCACACATCTCTCGGTGGCTGGCGGGCGAGAGAGTGCTGCGTCGCCGGCATCGGCGTCGAAAGAAGCAGAGCCGAAAAAAGTTAAAGTACAAACGTGCAAGCATACTAACCTAACCCTAGGTAAGGCATGTTAGAGCGAAAGACAGTAAACTCGAATGAGCCAAGAAAGAGCGGCGTGCGGGGCCGGTCGGAGCGCACACATCTCTCGGTGGCTGGCGGGCGAGAGAGTGCTGCGTCGCCGGCATCGGCGTCGAAAGAAGCCGAGCCGAAAAAAGTTAAAGTACAAACGTGCAAGCATACTAACCCTAGGTAAGGCATGTTAGAGCGAAAGACAGTAAACTCGAATGAGCCAAGAAAGAGCGGCGTGCGGGGCCGGTCGGAGCGCACACATCTCTCGGTGGCTGGCGGGCGAGAGAGTGCTGCGTCGCCGGCATCGGCGTCGAAAGAAGCAGAGCCGAAAAAAGTTAAAGTACAAACGTGCAAGCATACTAACCTAACCCTAGGTAAGGCATGTTAGAGCGAAAGACAGTAAACTCGAATGAGCCAAGAAAGAGCGGCGTGCGGGGCCGGTCGGAGCGCACACATCTCTCGGTTGCTGGCGGGCGAGAGAGTGCTGCGTCGCCGGCATCGGCGTCGAAAGAAGCCGAGCCGAAAAAAGTTAAAGTACAAACGTGCAAGCATACTAACCTAACCCTAGGTAAGGCATGTTAGAGCGAAAGACAGTAAACTCGAATGAGCCAAGAAAGAGCGGCGTGCGGGGCCGGTCGGAGCGCACACATCTCTCGGTGGCTGGCGGGCGAGAGAGTGCTGCGTCGCCGGCATCGGCGTCGAAAGAAGCCGAGCCGAAAAAAGTTAAAGTACAAACGTGCAAGCATACTAACCTAACCCTAGGTAAGGCATGTCAGAGCGAAAGACAGTAAACTCGAATGAGCCAAGAAAGAGCGGTGCGGGGCCGGTCGGAGCGCACCCTTTTCTCGGTGGCTGGCGGGCGAGAGAGTGCTGCGTCGCCGGCATCGGCGTCGAAAGAAGCCGAGCCGAAAAAAGTTAAAGTACAAACGTGCAAGCATACTAACCTAACCCTAGGTAAGGCATGTCAGAGCGAAAGACAGTAAACTCGAATGAGCCAAGAAAGAGCGGTGCGGGGCCGGTCGGAGCGCACCCTTTTCTCGGTGGCTGGCGTGCGAGAGAGTGCTGCGTCGCCGGCATCGGCGTCGAAAGAAGCCGAGCCGAAAAAAGTTAAAGTACAAACGTGCAAGCATACTAACCTAACCCTAGGTAAGGCATGTTAGAGCGAAAGACAGTAAACTCGAATGAGCCAAGAAAGAGCGGCGTGCGGGGCCGGTCATAGCGCACACATCTCTCGGTGGCTGGCGGGCGAGAGAGTGCTGCGTCGCCGGCATCGGCGTCGAAAGAAGCCGAGCCGAAAAAAGTTAAAGTACAAACGTGCAAGCATACTAACCTAACCCTGGGTAAGGCATGTCAGAGCGAAAGACAGTAAACTCGAATGAGCCAAGAAAGAGCGGTGCGGGGCCGGTCGGAGCGCACCCTTTTCTCGGTGGCTGGCGGGCGAGAGAGGGCTGCGTCGCCGGCATCGGCGTCAAAAGAAGCCGAGCCGAAAAAAGTTAAAGTACAAACGTGCAAGCATACTAACCTAACCCTAGGTAAGGCATGTCAGAGCGAAAGACAGTAAACTCGAATGAGCCAAGAAAGAGCGGTGCGGGGCCGGTCGGAGCGCACCCTTTTCTCGGTGGCTGGCGGGCGAGAGAGTGCTGCGTCGCCGGCATCGGCGTCGAATGAAGCCGAGCCGAAAAAAGTTAAAGTACAAACGTGCAAGCATACTAACCTAACCCTAGGTAAGGCATGTTAGAGCGAAAGACAGTAAACTCGAATGAGCCAAGAAAGAGCGGCGTGCGGGGCCGGTCGGAGCGCACACATCTCTCGGTGGCTGGCGGGCGAGAGAGTGCTGCGTCGCCGGCATCGGCGTCGAAAGAAGCCGAGCCGAAAAAAGTTAAAGTACAAACGTGCAAGCATACTAACCTAACCCTAGGTAAGGCATGTTAGAGCGAAAGACAGTAAACTCGAATGAGCCAAGAAAGAGCGGCGTGCGGGGCCGGTCGGAGCGCACACATCTCTCGGTGGCTGGCGGGCGAGAGAGTGCTGCGTCGCCGGCATCGGCGTCGAAAGAAGCCGAGCCGAAAAAAGTTAAAGTACAAACGTGCAAGCATACTAACCTAACCCTAGGTAAGGCATGTCAGAGCGAAAAACAGTAAACTCGAATGAGCCAAGAAAGAGCGGCGTGCGGGGCCGGTCGGAGCGCACCCTTCTCTCGGTGGCTGGCGGGCGAGAGAGTGCTGCGTCGCCGGCATCGGCGTCGAAAGAAGCCGAGCCGAAAAAAGTTAAAGTACAAACGTGCAAGCATACTAACCTAACCCTAGGTAAGGCATGTTAGAGCGAAAGACAGTAAACTCGAATGAGCCAAGAAAGAGCGGCGTGCGGGGCCGGTCGGAGCGCACACATCTCTCGGTGGCTGGCGGGCGAGAGAGTGCTGCGTCACCGGCATCGGCGTCGAAAGAAGCCGAGCCGAAAAAAGTTAAAGTACAAACGTGCAAGCATACTAACCTAACCCTAGGTAAGGCATGTCAGAGCGAAAGACAGTAAACTCGAATGAGCCAAGAAAGAGCGGTGCGGGGCCGGTCGGAGCGCACCCTTTTCTCGGTGGCTGGCGGGCGAGAGAGTGCTGCGTCGCCGGCATCGGCGTCGAATGAAGCCGAGCCGAAAAAAGTTAAAGTACAAACGTGCAAGCATACTAACCTAACCCTAGGTAAGGCATGTTAGAGCGAAAGACAGTAAACTCGAATGAGCCAAGAAAGAGCGGCGTGCGGGGCCGGTCGGAGCGCACACATCTCTCGGTGGCTGGCGGGCGAGAGAGTGCTGCGTCGCCGGCATCGGCGTCGAAAGAAGCCGAGCCGAAAAAAGTTAAAGTACAAACGTGCAAGCATACTAACCTAACCCTAGGTAAGGCATGTTAGAGCGAAAGACAGTAAACTCGAATGAGCCAAGAAAGAGCGGCGTGCGGGGCCGGTCGGAGCGCACACATCTCTCGGTGGCTGGCGGGCGAGAGAGTGCTGCGTCGCCGGCATCGGCGTCGAAAGAAGCCGAGCCGAAAAAAGTTAAAGTACAAACGTGCAAGCATACTAACCTAACCCTAGGTAAGGCATGTCAGAGCGAAAAACAGTAAACTCGAATGAGCCAAGAAAGAGCGGTGCGGGGCCGGTCGGAGCGCACCCTTCTCTCGGTGGCTGGCGGGCGAGAGAGTGCTGCGTCGCCGGCATCGGCGTCGAAAGAAGCCGAGCCGAAAAAAGTTAAAGTACAAACGTGCAAGCATACTAACCTAACCCTAGGTAAGGCATGTTAGAGCGAAAGACAGTAAACTCGAATGAGCCAAGAAAGAGCGGCGTGCGGGGCCGGTCGGAGCGCACACATCTCTCGGTGGCTGGCGGGCGAGAGAGTGCTGCGTCGCCGGCATCGGCGTCGAAAGAAGCCGAGCCGAAAAAAGTTAAAGTACAAACGTGCAAGCATACTAACCTAACCCTAGGTAAGGCATGTTAGAGCGAAAGACAGTAAACTCGAATGAGCCAAGAAGGAGCGGCGTGCGGGGCCGGTCGGAGCGCACACATCTCTCGGTGGCTGGCGGGCGAGAGAGTGCTGCGTCGCCGGCATCGGCGTCGAAAGAAGCCGAGCCGAAAAAAGTTAAAGTACAAACGTGCAAGCATACTAACCTAACCCTAGGTAAGGCATGTTAGAGCGAAAGACAGTAATCTCGAATGAGCCAAGAAAGAGCGGCGTGCGGGGCCGGTCGGAGCGCACACATCTCTCGGTGGCTGGCGGGCGAGAGAGTGCTGCGTCGCCGGCATCGGCGTCGAAAGAAGCCGAGCCGAAAAAAGTTAAAGTACAAACGTGCAAGCATACTAACCTAACCCTAGGTAAGGCATGTTAGAGCGAAAGACAGTAAACTCGAATGAGCCAAGAAAGAGCGGCGTGCGGGGCCGGTCGGAGCGCACACATCTCTCGGTGGCTGGCGGGCGAGAGAGTGCTGCGTCGCCGGCATCGGCGTCGAAAGAAGCAGAGCCGAAAAAAGTTAAAGTACAAACGTGCAAGCATACTAACCTAACCCTAGGTAAGGCATGTTAGAGCGAAAGACAGTAAACTCGAATGAGCCAAGAAAGAGCGGCGTGCGGGGCCGGTCGGAGCGCACACATCTCTCGGTGGCTGGCGGGCGAGAGAGTGCTGCGTCGCCGGCATCGGCGTCGAAAGAAGCCGAGCCGAAAAAAGTTAAAGTACAAACGTGCAAGCATACTAACCTAACCCTAGGTAAGGCATGTCAGAGCGAAAGACAGTAAACTCGAATGAGCCAAGAAAGAGCGGTGCGGGGCCGGTCGGAGCGCACCCTTTTCTTGGTGGCTGGCGGGCGAGAGAGTGCTGCGTCGCCGGCATCGGCGTCGAAAAAAGCCGAGCCGAAAAAAGTTAAAGTACAAACGTGCAAGCATACTAACCTAACCCTAGGTAAGGCATGTCAGAGCGAAAGACAGTAAACTCGAATGAGCCAAGAAAAAGCGGTGCGGGGCCGGTCGGAGCGCACCCTTTTCTCGGTGGCTGGCGGGCGAGAGAGTGCTGCGTCGCCGGCATCGGCGTCGAAAGAAGCCGAGCCGAAAAAAGTTAAAGTACAAACGTGCAAGCATACTAACCTAACCCTAGGTAAGGCATGTCAGAGCGAAAGACAGTAAACTCGAATGAGCCAAGAAAGAGCGGTGCGGGGCCGGTCGAAGCGCACCCTTTTCTCGGTGGCTGGCAGGCGAGAGAGTGCTGCGTCGCCGGCATCGGCGTCGAAAGAAGCCGAGCCGAAAAAAGTTAAAGTACAAACGTGCAAGCATACTAACCTAACCCTAGGTAAGGCATGTTAGAGCGAAAGACAGTAAACTCGAATGAGCCAAGAAAGAGCGGCGTGCGGGGCCGGTCGGAGCGCACACATCTCTCGGTGGCTGGCGGGCGAGAGAGTGCTGCGTCGCCGGCATCGGCGTCGAAAGAAGCCGAGCCGAAAAAAGTAAAGTACAAACGTGCAAGCATACTAACCTAACCCTAGGTAAGGCATGTTAGAGCGAAAGACAGTAAACTCGAATGAGCCAAGAAAGAGCGGCGTGCGGGGCCGGTCGGAGCGCACACATCTCTCGGTGGCTGGCGGGCGAGAGAGTGCTGCGTCGCCGGCATCGGCGTCGAAAGAAGCAGAGCCGAAAAAAGTTAAAGTACAAACGTGCAAGCATACTAACCTAACCCTAGGTAAGGCATGTTAGAGCGAAAGACAGTAAACTCGAATGAGCCAAGAAAGAGCGGCGTGCGGGGCCGGTCGGAGCGCACACATCTCTCGGTGGCTGGCGGGCGAGAGAGTGCTTCGTCGCCGGCATCGGCGTCGAAAGAAGCCGAGCCGAAAAAAGTTGAAGTACAAACGTGCAAGCATACTAACCTAACCCTAGGTAAGGCATGTCAGAGCGAAAGACAGTAAACTCGAATGAGCCAAGAAAGAGCGGTGCGGGGCCGGTCGGAGCGCACCCTTTTCTCGGTGGCTGGCGGGCGAGAGAGTGCTGCGTCGCCGGCATCGGCGTCGAAAGAAGCCGAGCCGAAAAAAGTTAAAGTACAAACGTGCAAGCATACTAACCTAACCCTAGGTAAGGCATGTTAGAGCGAAAGACAGTAAACTCGAATGAGCCAAGAAAGAGCGGCGTGCGGGGCCGGTCATAGCGCACACATCTCTCGGTGGCTGGCGGGCGAGAGAGTGCTGCGTCGCCGGCATCGGCGTCGAAAGAAGCCGAGCCGAAAAAAGTTAAAGTACAAACGTGCAAGCATACTAACCTAACCCTAGGTAAGGCATGTCAGAGCGAAAGACAGTAAACTCGAATGAGCCAAGAAAGAGCGGTGCGGGGCCGGTCGGAGCGCACCCTTTTCTCGGTGGCTGGCGGGCGAGAGAGGGCTGCGTCGCCGGCATCGGCGTCGAAAGAAGCCGAGCCGAAAAAAGTTAAAGTACAAACGTGCAAGCATACTAACCTAACCCTAGGTAAGGCATGTCAGAGCGAAAGACAGTAAACTCGAATGAGCCAAGAAAGAGCGGTGCGGGGCCGGTCGGAGCGCACCCTTTTCTCGGTGGCTGGCGGGCGAGAGAGTGCTGCGTCGCCGGCATCGGCGTCGAAAGAAGCCGAGCCGAAAAAAGTTAAAGTACAAACGTGCAAGCATACTAACCTAACCCTAGGTAAGGCATGTTAGAGCGAAAGACAGTAAACTCGAATGAGCCAAGAAAGAGCGGCGTGCGGGGCCGGTCGGAGCGCACACATCTCTCGGTGGCTGGCGGGCGAGAGAGTGCTGCGTCGCCGGCATCGGCGTCGAAAGAAGCCGAGCCGAAAAAAGTTAAAGTACAAACGTGCAAGCATACTAACCTAACCCTAGGTAAGGCATGTTAGAGCGAAAGACAGTAAACTCGAATGAGCCAAGAAAGAGCGGCGTGCGGGGCCGGTCGGAGCGCACACATCTCTCGGTGGCTGGCGGGCGAGAGAGTGCTGCGTCGCCGGCATCGGCGTCGAAAGAAGCCGAGCCGAAAAAAGTTAAAGTACAAACGTGCAAGCATACTAACCTAACCCTAGGTAAGGCATGTCAGAGCGAAAGACAGTAAACTCGAATGAGCCAAGAAAGAGCGGTGCGGGGCCGGTCGGAGCGCACCCTTTTCTCGGTGGCTGGCGGGCGAGAGAGTGCTGCGTCGCCGGCATCGGCGTCGAAAGAAGCCGAGCCGAAAAAAGTTAAAGTACAAACGTGCAAGCATACTAACCTAACCCTAGGTAAGGCATGTTAGAGCGAAAGACAGTAAACTCGAATGAGCCAAGAAAGAGCGGCGTGCGGGGCCGGTCGGAGCGCACACATCTCTCGGTGGCTGGCGGGCGAGAGAGTGCTGCGTCGCCGGCATCGGCGTCGAAAGAAGCCGAGCCGAAAAAAGTTAAAGTACAAACGTGCAAGCATACTAACCTAACCCTAGGTAAGGCATGTTAGAGCGAAAGACAGTAAACTCGAATGAGCCAAGAAAGAGCGGCGTGCGGGGCCGGTCATAGCGCACACATCTCTCGGTGGCTGGCGGGCTAGAGAGTGCTGCGTCGCCGGCATCGGCGTCGAAAGAAGCCGAGCCGAAAAAAGTTAAAGTACAAACGTGCAAGCATACTAACCTAACTCTAGGTAAGGCATGTCAGAGCGAAAGACAGTAAACTCGAATGAGCCAAGAAAGAGCGGTGCGGGGCCGGTCGGAGTGCACCCTTTTCTGGGTGGCTGGCGGGCGAGAGAGTGCTGCGTCGCCGGCATCGGCGTCGAAAGAAGCCGAGCCGAAAAAAGTTAAAGTACAAACGTGCAAGCATACTAACCTAATCCTAGGTAAGGCATGTCAGAGCGAAAGACAGTAAACTCGAATGAGCCAAGAAAGAGCGGTGCGGGGCCGGTCGGAGCGCACCCTTTTCTCGGTGGCTGGCGGGCGAGAGAGTGCTGCGTCGCCGGCATCGGCGTCGAAAGAAGCCGAGCCGAAAAAAGTTAAAGTACAAACGTGCAAGCATACTAACCTAACCCAAGGTAAGGCATGTTAGAGCGAAAGACAGTAAACTCGAATGAGCCAAGAAAGAGCGGCGTGCGGGGCCGGTCGGAGCGCACACATCTCTCGGTGGCTGGCGGGCGAGAGAGTGCTGCGTCGCCGGCATCGGCGTCGAAAGAAGCCGAGCCGAAAAAAGTTAAAGTACAAACGTGCAAGCATACTAACCTAACCCTAGGTAAGGCATGTTAGAGCGAAAGACAGTAAACTCGAATAAGCCAAGAAAGAGCGGCGTGCGGGGCCGGTCGGAGCGCACACATCTATCGATGGCTGGCGGGCGAGAGTGCTGCGTCGCCGGCATCGGCGTCGAAAGAAGCCGAGCCGAAAAAAGTTAAAGTACAAACGTGCAAGCATACTAACCTAACCCTAGGTAAGGCATGTTAGAGCGAAAGACAGTAAACTCGAATGAGCCAAGAAAGAGCGGCGTGCGGGGCCTGTCGGAGCGCACACATCTCTCGGTGGCTGGCGGGCGAGAGAGTGCTGCGTCGCCGGCATCGGCGTCGAAAGAAGCCGAGCCGAAAAAAGTTAAAGTACAAACGTGCAGGCATACTAACCTAACCCTAGGTAAGGCATGTTAGAGCGAAAAACAGTAAACTCGAATGAGCCAAGAAAGAGCGGCGTGCGGGGCCGGTCGGAGCGCGCACATCTCTCGGTGGCTGGCGGGCGAGAGAGTGCTGCGTCGCCGGCATCGGCGTCGAAAGAAGCAGAGCCGAAAAAAGTTAAAGTACAAACGTGCAAGCATACTAACCTAACCCTAGGTAAGGCATGTTAGAGCGAAAGACAGTAAACTCGAATGAGCCAAGAAAGAGCGGCGTGCGGGGCCGGTCGGAGCGCACACATCTCTCGGTGGCTGGCGGGCGAGAGAGTGCTGCGTCGCCGGCATCGGCGTCGAAAGAAGCCGAGCCGAAAAAAGTTAAAGTACAAACGTGCAAGCATACTAACCTAACCCTAGGTAAGGCATGTTAGAGCGAAAGACAGTAAACTCGAATGAGCCAAGAAAGAGCGGCGTGCGGGGCCGGTCGGAGCGCACACATCTCTCGGTGGCTGGCGGGCGAGAGAGTGCTGCGTCGCCGGCATCGGCGTCGAAAGAAGCCGAGCCGAAAAAAGTTAAAGTACAAACGTGCAAGCATACTAACCTAACCCTAGGTAAGGCATGTCAGAGCGAAAGACAGTAAACTCGAATGAGCCAAGAAAGAGCGGTGCGGGGCCGGTCGGAGCGCACCCTTTTCTCGGTGGCTGGCGGGCGAGAGAGTGCTGCGTCGCCGGCATCGGCGTCGAAAGAAGCCGAGCCAAAAAAAGTTAAAGTACAAACGTGCAAGCATACTAACCTAACCCTAGGTAAGGCATGTCAGAGCGAAAGACAGTAAACTCGAATGAGCCAAGAAAGAGCGGTGCGGGGCCGGTCGGAGCGCACCCTTTTCTCGGTGGCTGGCGGGCGAGAGAGTGCTGCGTCGCCGGCATCGGCGTCGAAAGAAGCCGAGCCGAAAAAAGTTAAAGTACAAACGTGCAAGCATACTAACCTAACCCTAGGTAAGGCATGTCAGAGCGAAAGACAGTAAACTCGAATGAGCCAAGAAAGAGCGGTGCGGGGCCGGTCGGAGCGCACCCTTTTCTCGGTGGCTGGCGGGCGAGAGAGTGCTGCGTCGCCGGCATCGGCGTCGAAAGAAGCCGAGCCGAAAAAAGTTAAAGTACAAACGTGCAAGCATACTAACCTAACCCTAGGTAAGGCATGTCAGAGCGAAAGACAGTAAACTCGAATGAGCCAAGAAAGAGCGGTGCGGGGCCGGTCGGAGCGCACCCTTTTCTCGGTGGCTGGCGGGCGAGAGAGTGCTGCGTCGCCGGCATCGGCGTCGAAAGAAGCCGAGCCGAAAAAAGTTAAAGTACAAACGTGCAAGCATACTAACCTAACCCTAGGTAAGGCATGTTAGAGCGAAAGACAGTAAACTCGAATGAGCCAAGAAAGAGCGGCGTGCGGGGCCGGTCGGAGCGCACACATCTCTCGGTGGCTGGCGGGCGAGAGAGTGCTGCGTCGCCGGCATCGGCGTCGAAAGAAGCCGAGCCGAAAAAAGTTAAAGTACAAACGTGCAAGCATACTAACCTAACCCTAGGTAAGGCATGTTAGAGCGAAAGACAGTAAACTCGAATAAGCCAAGAAAGAGCGGCGTGCGGGGCCGGTCGGAGCGCACACATCTCTCGGTGGCTGGCGGGCGAGAGAGTGCTGCGTCGCCGGCATCGGCGTCGAAAGAAGCCGAGCCGAAAAAAGTTAAAGTACAAACGTGCAAGCATACTAACCTAACCCTAGGTAAGGCATGTTAGAGCGAAAGACAGTAAACTCGAATGAGCCAAGAAAGAGCGGCGTGCGGGGCCTGTCGGAGCGCACACATCTCTCGGTGGCTGGCGGGCGAGAGAGTGCTGCGTCGCCGGCATCGGCGTCGAAAGAAGCCGAGCCGAAAAAAGTTAAAGTACAAACGTGCAAGCATACTAACCTAACCCTAGGTAAGGCATGTTAGAGCGAAAAACAGTAAACTCGAATGAGCCAAGAAAGAGCGGCGTGCGGGGCCGGTCGGAGCGCACACATCTCTCGGTGGCTGGCGGGCGAGAGAGTGCTGCGTCGCCGGCATCGGCGTCGAAAGAAGCAGAGCCGAAAAAAGTTAAAGTACAAACGTGCAAGCATACTAACCTAACCCTAGGTAAGGCATGTTAGAGCGAAAGACAGTAAACTCGAATGAGCCAAGAAAAAGCGGCGTGCGGGGCCGGTCGGAGCGCACACATCTCTCGGTGGCTGGCGGGCGAGAGAGTGCTGCGTCGCCGGCATCGGCGTCGAAAGAAGCCGAGCCGAAAAAAGTTAAAGTACAAACGTGCAAGCATACTAACCTAACCCTAGGTAAGGCATGTCAGAGCGAAAGACAGTAAACTCAAATGAGCCAAGAAAGAGCGGTGCGGGGCCGGTCGGAGCGCACCCTTTTCTTGGTGGCTGGCGGGCGAGAGAGTGCTGCGTCGCCCGCATCGGCGTCGAAAGAAGCCGAGCCGAAAAAAGTTAAAGTACAAACGTGCAAGCATACTAACCCAACCCTAGGTAAGGCATGTCAGAGCGAAAGACAGTAAACTCGAATGAGCCAAGAAAGAGCGGTGCGGGGCCGGTCGGAGCGCACCCTTTTCTCGGTGGCTGGCGGGCGAGAGAGTGCTGCGTCGCCGGCATCGGCGTCGAAAGAAGCCGAGCCGAAAAAAGTTAAAGTACAAACGTGCAAGCATACTAACCTAACCCTACGTAAGGCATTTTAGAGCGAAAGACAGTAAACTCGAATGAGCCAAGAAAGAGCGCGTGCGGGGCCGGTCGGAGCGCACACATCTCTCGGTGGCTGGCGGGCGAGAGAGTGCTGCGTCGCCGGCATCGGCGTCGAAAGAAGCCGAGCCGAAAAAAGTTAAAGTACAAACGTGCAAGCATACTAACCTAACCCTAGGTAAGGCATGTTAGAGCGAAAGACAGTAAACTCGAATGAGCCAAGAAAGAGCGGCGTGCGGGGCCGGTCGGAGCGCACACATCTCTCGGTGGCTGGCGGGCGAGAGAGTGCTGCGTCGCCGGCATCGGCTTCAAAAGAAGCCGAGCCGAAAAAAGTTAAAGTACAAACGTGCAAGCATACTTACCTAACCCTAGGTAGGGCATGTTAGAGCGAAAGACAGTAAACTCCAATGAGCCAAGAAAGAGCGGCGTGCGGGGCCGGTCGGAGCGCACACATCTCTCGGTGGCTGGCGGGCGAGAGAGTGCTGCGTCGCCGGCATCGGCGTCGAAAGAAGCCGAGCCGAAAAAAGTTAAAGTACAAACGTGCAAGCATACTAACCTAACCCTAGGTAAGGCATGTTAGAGCGAAAAACAGTAAACTCGAATGAGCCAAGAAAGAGCGGCGTGCGGGGCCGGTCATAGCGCACACATCTCTCAGTGGCTGGCGGGCTAGAGAGTGCTGCGTCGCCGGCATCGGCGTCGAAAGAAGCCGAGCCGAAAAAAGTTAAAGTACAAACGTGCAAGCATACTAACCTAACTCTAGGTAAGGCATGTCAGAGCGAAAGACAGTAAACTCGAATGAGCCAAGAAAGAGCGGTGCGGGGCCGGTCGGAGTGCACCCTTTTATGGGTGGCTGGCGGGCGAGAGAGTGCTGCGTCGCCGGCATCGGCGTCGAAAGAAGCCGAGCCGAAAAAAGTTAAAGTACAAACGTGCAAGCATACTAACCTAACCCTAGGTAAGGCATGTCAGAGCGAAAGACAGTAAACTCGAATGAGCCAAGAAAGAGCGGTGCGGGGCCGGTCGGAGCGCACCCTTTTCTCGGTGGCTGGCGGGCGAGAGAGTGCTGCGTCGCCGGCATCGGCGTCGAAAGAAGCCGAGCCGAAAAAAGTTAAAGTACAAACGTGCAAGCATACTAACCTAACTCTAGGTAAGGCATGTCAGAGCGAAAGACAGTAAACTCGAATGAGCCAAGAAAGAGCGGTGCGGGGCCGGTCGGAGCGCACCCTTTTCTCGGTGGCTGGCGGGCGAGAGAGTGCTGCGTCGCCGGCATCGGCGTCGAAAGAAGCCGAGCCGAAAAAAGTTAAAGTACAAACGTGCAAGCATACTAACCTAACCCTAGGTAAGGCATGTCAGAGCGAAAGACAGTAAACTCGAATGAGCCAAGAAAGAGCGGTGCGGGGCCGGTCGGAGCGCACCCTTTTCTCGGTGGCTGGCGGGCGAGAGAGTGCTGCGTCGCCGGCATCGGCGTCGAAAGAAGCCGAGCCGAAAAAAGTTAAAGTACAAACGTGCAAGCATACTAACCTAACCCTAGGTAAGGCATGTTAGAGCGAAAGACAGTAAACTCGAATGAGCCAAGAAAGAGCGGCGTGCGGGGCCGGTCGGAGCGCACACATCTCTCGGTGGCTGGCGGGCGAGAGAGTGCTGCGTCGCCGGCATCGGCGTCGAAAGAAGCCGAGCCGAAAAAAGTTAAAGTACAAACGTGCAAGCATACTAACCTAACCCTAGGTAAGGCATGTTAGAGCGAAAGACAGTAAACTCGAATAAGCCAAGAAAGAGCGGCGTGCGGGGCCGGTCGGAGCGCACACATCTCTCGGTGGCTGGCGGGCGAGAGAGTGCTGCGTCGCCGGCATCGGCGTCGAAAGAAGCCGAGCCGAAAAAAGTTAAAGTACAAACGTGCAAGCATACTAACCTAACCCTAGGTAAGGCATGTTAGAGCGAAAGACAGTAAACTCGAATGAGCCAAGAAAGAGCGGCGTGCGGGGCCTGTCGGAGCGCACACATCTCTCGGTGGCTGGCGGGCGAGAGAGTGCTGCGTCGCCGGCATCGGCGTCGAAAGAAGCCGAGCCGAAAAAAGTTAAAGTACAAACGTGCAAGCATACTAACCTAACCCTAGGTAAGGCATGTTAGAGCGAAAAACAGTAAACTCGAATGAGCCAAGAAAGAGCGGCGTGCGGGGCCGGTCGGAGCGCACACATCTCTCGGTGGCTGGCGGGCGAGAGAGTGCTGCGTCGCCGGCATCGGCGTCGAAAGAAGCAGAGCCGAAAAAAGTTAAAGTACAAACGTGCAAGCATACTAACCTAACCCTAGGTAAGGCATGTTAGAGCGAAAGACAGTAAACTCGAATGAGCCAAGAAAAAGCGGCGTGCGGGGCCGGTCGGAGCGCACACATCTCTCGGTGGCTGGCGGGCGAGAGAGTGCTGCGTCGCCGGCATCGGCGTCGAAAGAAGCCGAGCCGAAAAAAGTTAAAGTACAAACGTGCAAGCATACTAACCTAACCCTAGGTAAGGCATGTCAGAGCGAAAGACAGTAAACTCAAATGAGCCAAGAAAGAGCGGTGCGGGGCCGGTCGGAGCGCACCCTTTTCTTGGTGGCTGGCGGGCGAGAGAGTGCTGCGTCGCCCGCATCGGCGTCGAAAGAAGCCGAGCCGAAAAAAGTTAAAGTACAAACGTGCAAGCATACTAACCCAACCCTAGGTAAGGCATGTCAGAGCGAAAGACAGTAAACTCGAATGAGCCAAGAAAGAGCGGTGCGGGGCCGGTCGGAGCGCACCCTTTTCTCGGTGGCTGGCGGGCGAGAGAGTGCTGCGTCGCCGGCATCGGCGTCGAAAGAAGCCGAGCCGAAAAAAGTTAAAGTACAAACGTGCAAGCATACTAACCTAACCCTACGTAAGGCATTTTAGAGCGAAAGACAGTAAACTCGAATGAGCCAAGAAAGAGCGCGTGCGGGGCCGGTCGGAGCGCACACATCTCTCGGTGGCTGGCGGGCGAGAGAGTGCTGCGTCGCCGGCATCGGCGTCGAAAGAAGCCGAGCCGAAAAAAGTTAAAGTACAAACGTGCAAGCATACTAACCTAACCCTAGGTAAGGCATGTTAGAGCGAAAGACAGTAAACTCGAATGAGCCAAGAAAGAGCGGCGTGCGGGGCCGGTCGGAGCGCACACATCTCTCGGTGGCTGGCGGGCGAGAGAGTGCTGCGTCGCCGGCATCGGCTTCAAAAGAAGCCGAGCCGAAAAAAGTTAAAGTACAAACGTGCAAGCATACTTACCTAACCCTAGGTAGGGCATGTTAGAGCGAAAGACAGTAAACTCCAATGAGCCAAGAAAGAGCGGCGTGCGGGGCCGGTCGGAGCGCACACATCTCTCGGTGGCTGGCGGGCGAGAGAGTGCTGCGTCGCCGGCATCGGCGTCGAAAGAAGCCGAGCCGAAAAAAGTTAAAGTACAAACGTGCAAGCATACTAACCTAACCCTAGGTAAGGCATGTTAGAGCGAAAAACAGTAAACTCGAATGAGCCAAGAAAGAGCGGCGTGCGGGGCCGGTCATAGCGCACACATCTCTCGGTGGCTGGCGGGCTAGAGAGTGCTGCGTCGCCGGCATCGGCGTCGAAAGAAGCCGAGCCGAAAAAAGTTAAAGTACAAACGTGCAAGCATACTAACCTAACTCTAGGTAAGGCATGTCAGAGCGAAAGACAGTAAACTCGAATGAGCCAAGAAAGAGCGGTGCGGGGCCGGTCGGAGTGCACCCTTTTATGGGTGGCTGGCGGGCGAGAGAGTGCTGCGTCGCCGGCATCGGCGTCGAAAGAAGCCGAGCCGAAAAAAGTTAAAGTACAAACGTGCAAGCATACTAACCTAACCCTAGGTAAGGCATGTCAGAGCGAAAGACAGTAAACTCGAATGAGCCAAGAAAGAGCGGTGCGGGGCCGGTCGGAGCGCACCCTTTTCTCGGTGGCTGGCGGGCGAGAGAGTGCTGCGTCGCCGGCATCGGCGTCGAAAGAAGCCGAGCCGAAAAAAGTTAAAGTACAAACGTGCAAGCATACTAACCTAACCCAAGGTAAGGCATGTTAGAGCGAAAGACAGTAAACTCGAATGAGCCAAGAAAGAGCGGCGTGCGGGGCCGGTCGGAGCGCACACATCTCTCGGTGGCTGGCGGGCGAGAGAGTGCTGCGTCGCCGGCATCGGCGTCGAAAGAAGCCGAGCCGAAAAAAGTTAAAGTACAAACGTGCAAGCATACTAACCTAACCCTAGGTAAGGCATGTTAGTGCGAAAGACAGTAAACTCGAATAAGCCAAGAAAGAGCGGCGTGCGGGGCCGGTCGGAGCGCACACATCTCTCGGTGGCTGGCGGGCGAGAGTGCTGCGTCGCCGGCATCGGCGTCGAAAGAAGCCGAGCCGAAAAAAGTTAAAGTACAAACGTGCAAGCATACTAACCTAACCCTAGGTAAGGCATGTTAGAGCGAAAGACAGTAAACTCGAATGAGCCAAGAAAGAGCGGCGTGCGGGGCCTGTCGGAGCGCACACATCTCTCGGTGGCTGGCGGGCGAGAGAGTGCTGCGTCGCCGGCATCGGCGTCGAAAGAAGCCGAGCCGAAAAAAGTTAAAGTACAAACGTGCAGGCATACTAACCTAACCCTAGGTAAGGCATGTTAGAGCGAAAAACAGTAAACTCGAATGAGCCAAGAAAGAGCGGCGTGCGGGGCCGGTCGGAGCGCACACATCTCTCGGTGGCTGGCGGGCGAGAGAGTGCTGCGTCGCCGGCATCGGCGTCGAAAGAAGCCGAGCCGAAAAAAGTTAAAGTACAAACGTGCAAGCATACTAACCTAACCCTAGGTAAGGCATGTCAGAGCGAAAGACAGTAAACTCGAATGAGCCAAGAAAGAGCGGTGCGGGGCCGGTCGGAGCGCACCCCTTTCTCGGTGGCTGGCGGGCGAGAGAGTGCTGCGTCGCCGGCATCGGCGTCGAAAGAAGCCGAGCCGAAAAAAGTTAAAGTACAAACGTGATAGCATACTAACCTAACCCAAGGTAAGGCATGTTAGAGCGAATGACAGTAAACTCGAATGAGCCAAGAAAGAGCGGCGTGCGGGGCCGGTCGGAGCGCACACATCTCTCGGTGGCTGGCGGGCGAGAGAGTGCTGCGTCGCCGGCATCGGCGTCGAAAGAAGCCGAGCCGAAAAAAGTTAAAGTACAAACGTGCAAGCATACTAACCTAACCCTAGGTAAGGCATGTTAGAGCGAAAGACAGTAAACTCGAATAAGCCAAGAAAGAGCGGCGTGCGGGGCCGGTCGGAGCGCACACATCTCTCGGTGGCTGGCGGGCGAGAGTGCTGCGTCGCCGGCATCGGCGTCGAAAGAAGCCGAGCCGAAAAAAGTTAAAGTACAAACGTGCAAGCATACTAACCTAACCCTAGGTAAGGCATGTTAGAGCGAAAGACAGTAAACTCGAATGAGCCAAGAAAGAGCGGCGTGCGGGGCCTGTCGGAGCGCACACATCTCTCGGTGGCTGGCGGGCGAGAGAGTGCTGCGTCGCCGGCATCGGCGTCGAAAGAAGCCGAGCCGAAAAAAGTTAAAGTACAAACGTGCAGGCATACTAACCTAACCCTAGGTAAGGCATGTTAGAGCGAAAAACAGTAAACTCGAATGAGCCAAGAAAGAGCGGCGTGCGGGGCCGGTCGGAGCGCACACATCTCTCGGTGGCTGGCGGGCGAGAGAGTGCTGCGTCGCCGGCATCGGCGTCGAAAGAAGCAGAGCCGAAAAAAGTTAAAGTACAAACGTGCAAGCATACTAACCTAACCCTAGGTAAGGCATGTTAGAGCGAAAGACAGTAAACTCGAATGAGCCAAGAAAGAGCGGCGTGCGGGGCCGGTCGGAGCGCACACATCTCTCGGTGGCTGGCGGGCGAGAGAGTGCTGCGTCGCCGGCATCGGCGTCGAAAGAAGCCGAGCCGAAAAAAGTTAAAGTACAAACGTGCAAGCATACTAACCTAACCCTAGGTAAGGCATGTTAGAGCGAAAGACAGTAAACTCGAATGAGCCAAGAAAGAGCGGCGTGCGGGGCCGGTCGGAGCGCACACATCTCTCGGTGGCTGGCGGGCGAGAGAGTGCTGCGTCGCCGGCATCGGCGTCGAAAGAAGCCGAGCCGAAAAAAGTTAAAGTACAAACGTGCAAGCATACTAACCTAACCCTAGGTAAGGCATGTCAGAGCGAAAGACAGTAAACTCGAATGAGCCAAGAAAGAGCGGTGCGGGGCCGGTCGGAGCGCACCCTTTTCTCGGTGGCTGGCGGGCGAGAGAGTGCTGCGTCGCCGGCATCGGCGTCGAAAGAAGCCGAGCCGAAAAAAGTTAAAGTACAAACGTGCAAGCATACTAACCTAACCCTAGGTAAGGCATGTCAGAGCGAAAGACAGTAAACTCGAATGAGCCAAGAAAGAGCGGTGCGGGGCCGGTCGGAGCGCACCCTTTTCTCGGTGGCTGGCGGGCGAGAGAGTGCTGCGTCGCCGGCATCGGCGTCGAAAGAAGCCGAGCCGAAAAAAGTTAAAGTACAAACGTGCAAGCATACTAACCTAACCCTAGGTAAGGCATGTCAGAGCGAAAGACAGTAAACTCGAATGAGCCAAGAAAGAGCGGTGCGGGGCCGGTCGGAGCGCACCCTTTTCTCGGTGGCTGGCGGGCGAGAGAGTGCTGCGTCGCCGGCATCGGCGTCGAAAGAAGCCGAGCCGAAAAAAGTTAAAGTACAAACGTGCAAGCATACTAACCTAACCCTAGGTAAGGCATGTCAGAGCGAAAGACAGTAAACTCGAATGAGCCAAGAAAGAGCGGTGCGGGGCCGGTCGGAGCGCACCCTTTTCTCGGTGGCTGGTGGGCGAGAGAGTGCTGCGTCGCCGGCATCGGCGTCGAAAGAAGCCGAGCCGAAAAAAGTTAAAGTACAAACGTGCAAGCATACTAACCTAACCCTAGGTAAGGCATGTCAGAGCGAAAGACAGTAAACTCGAATGAGCCAAGAAAGAGCGGTGCGGGGCCGGTCGGAGCGCACCCTTTTCTCGGTGGCTGGCGGGCGAGAGAGTGCTGCGTCGCCGGCATCGGCGTCGAAAGAAGCCGAGCCGAAAAAAGTTAAAGTACAAACGTGCAAGCATACTAACCTAACCCTAGGTAAGGCATGTTAGAGCGAAAGACAGTAAACTCGAATGAGCCAAGAAAGAGCGGCGTGCGGGGCCGGTCGGAGCGCACACATCTCTCGGTGGCTGGCGGGCGAGAGAGTGCTGCGTCGCCGGCATCAGCGTCGAAAGAAGCCGAGCCGAAAAAAGTTAAAGTACAAACGTGCAAGCATACTAACCTAACCCTAGGTAAGGCATGTTAGAGCGAAAGACAGTAAACTCGAATGAGCCAAGAAAGAGCGGCGTGCGGGGCCGGTCGGAGCGCACACATCTCTCGGTGGCTGGCGGGCGAGAGAGTGCTGCGTCGCCGGCATCGGCGTCGAAAGAAGCCGAGCCGAAAAAAGTTAAAGTACAAACGTGCAAGCATACTAACCTAACCCTAGGTAAGGCATGTCAGAGCGAAAGACAGTAAACTCGAATGAGCCAAGAAAGAGCGGTGCGGGGCCGGTCGGAGCGCACCCTTTTCTCGGTGGCTGGCGGGCGAGAGAGTGCTGCGTCGCCGGCATCGGCGTCGAAAGAAGCCGAGCCGAAAAAAGTTAAAGTACAAACGTGCAAGCATACTAACCTAACCCTAGGTAAGGCATGTCAGAGCGAAAGACAGTAAACTCGAATGAGCCAAGAAAGAGCGGTGCGGGGCCGGTCGGAGCGCACCCTTTTCTCGGTGGCTGGCGGGCGAGAGAGTGCTGCGTCGCCGGCATCGGCGTCGAAAGAAGCCGAGCCGAAAAAAGTTAAAGTACAAACGTGCAAGCATACTAACCTAACCCTAGGTAAGGCATGTCAGAGCGAAAGACAGTAAACTCGAATGAGCCAAGAAAGAGCGGTGCGGGGCCGGTCGGAGCGCACCCTTTTCTCGGTGGCTGGCGGGCGAGAGAGTGCTGCGTCGCCGGCATCGGCGTCGAAAGAAGCCGAGCCGAAAAAAGTTAAAGTACAAACGTGCAAGCATACTAACCTAACCCTAGGTAAGGCATGTCTGAGCGAAAGACAGTAAACTCGAATGAGCCAAGAAAGAGCGGTGCGGGGCCGGTCGGAGCGCACCCTTTTCTCGGTGGCTGGTGGGCGAGAGAGTGCTGCGTCGCCGGCATCGGCGTCGAAAGAAGCCGAGCCGAAAAAAGTTAAAGTACAAACGTGCAAGCATACTAACCTAACCCTAGGTAAGGCATGTCAGAGCGAAAGACAGTAAACTCGAATGAGCCAAGAAAGAGCGGTGCGGGGCCGGTCGGAGCGCACCCTTTTCTCGGTGGCTGGTGGGCGAGAGAGTGCTGCGTCGCCGGCATCGGCGTCGAAAGAAGCCGAGCCGAAAAAAGTTAAAGTACAAACGTGCAAGCATACTAACCTAACCCTAGGTAAGGCATGTCAGAGCGAAAGACAGTAAACTCGAATGAGCCAAGAAAGAGCGGTGCGGGGCCGGTCGGAGCGCACCCTTTTCTCGGTGGCTGGCGGGCGAGAGAGTGCTGCGTCGCCGGCATCGGCGTCGAAAGAAGCCGAGCCGAAAAAAGTTAAAGTACAAACGTGCAAGCATACTAACCTAACCCTAGGTAAGGCATGTTAGAGCGAAAGACAGTAAACTCGAATGAGCCAAGAAAGAGCGGCGTGCGGGGCCGGTCGGAGCGCACACATCTCTCGGTGGCTGGCGGGCGAGAGAGTGCTGCGTCGCCGGCATCGGCGTCGAAAGAAGCCGAGCCGAAAAAAGTTAAAGTACAAACGTGCAAGCATACTAACCTAACCCTAGGTAAGGCATGTTAGAGCGAAAGACAGTAAACTCGAATGAGCCAAGAAAGAGCGGCGTGCGGGGCCGGTCGGAGCGCACACATCTCTCGGTGGCTGGCGGGCGAGAGAGTGCTGCGTCGCCGGCATCGGCGTCGAAAGAAGCCGAGCCGAAAAAAGTTAAAGTACAAACGTGCAAGCATACTAACCTAACCCTATATAAGGCATGTCAGAGCGAAAGACAGTAAACTCGAATGAGCCAAGAAAGAGCGGTGCGGGGCCGGTCGGAGCGCACCCTTTTCTCGGTGGCTGGCGGGCGAGAGAGTGCTGCGTCGCCGGCATCGGCGTCGAAAGAAGCCGAGCCGAAAAAAGTTAAAGTACAAACGTGCAAGCATACTAACCTAACCCTAGGTAAGGCATGTCAGAGCGAAAGACAGTAAACTCGAATGAGCCAAGAAAGAGCGGTGCGGGGCCGGTCGGAGCGCACCCTTTTCTCGGTGGCTGGCGGGCGAGAGAGTGCTGCGTCGCCGGCATCGGCGTCGAAAGAAGCCGAGCCGAAAAAAGTTAAAGTACAAACGTGCAAGCATACTAACCTAACCCTAGGTAAGGCATGTCAGAGCGAAAGACAGTAAACTCGAATGAGCCAAGAAAGAGCGGTGCGGGGCCGGTCGGAGCGCACCCTTTTCTCGGTGGCTGGCGGGCGAGAGAGTGCTGCGTCGCCGGCATCGGCGTCGAAAGAAGCCGAGCCGAAAAAAGTTAAAGTACAAACGTGCAAGCATACTAACCTAACCCTAGGTAAGGCATGTCAGAGCGAAAGACAGTAAACTCGAATGAGCCAAGAAAGAGCGGTGCGGGGCCGGTCGGAGCGCACCCTTTTCTCGGTGGCTGGTGGGCGAGAGAGTGCTGCGTCGCCGGCATCGGCGTCGAAAGAAGCCGAGCCGAAAAAAGTTAAAGTACAAACGTGCAAGCATACTAACCTAACCCTAGGTAAGGCATGTCAGAGCGAAAGACAGTAAACTCGAATGAGCCAAGAAAGAGCGGTGCGGGGCCGGTCGGAGCGCACCCTTTTCTCGGTGGCTGGCGGGCGAGAGAGTGCTGCGTCGCCGGCATCGGCGTCGAAAGAAGCCGAGCCGAAAAAAGTTAAAGTACAAACGTGCAAGCATACTAACCTAACCCTAGGTAAGGCATGTTAGAGCGAAAGACAGTAAACTCGAATGAGCCAAGAAAGAGCGGCGTGCGGGGCCGGTCGGAGCGCACACATCTCTCGGTGGCTGGCGGGCGAGAGAGTGCTGCGTCGCCGGCATCGGCGTCGAAAGAAGCCGAGCCGAAAAAAGTTAAAGTACAAACGTGCAAGCATACTAACCTAACCCTAGGTAAGGCATGTTAGAGCGAAAGACAGTAAACTCGAATAAGCCAAGAAAGAGCGGCGTGCGGGGCCGGTCGGAGCGCACACATCTCTCGGTGGCTGGCGGGCGAGAGAGTGCTGCGTCGCCGGCATCGGCGTCGAAAGAAGCCGAGCCGAAAAAAGTTAAAGTACAAACGTGCAAGCATACTAACCTAACCCTAGGTAAGGCATGTTAGAGCGAAAGACAGTAAACTCGAATGAGCCAAGAAAGAGCGGCGTGCGGGTCCTGTCGGAGCGCACACATCTCTCGGTGGCTGGCGGGCGAGAGAGTGCTGCGTCGCCGGCATCGGCGTCGAAAGAAGCCGAGCCGAAAAAAGTTAAAGTACAACCGTGCAAGCATACTAACCTAACCCTAGGTAAGGCATGTTAGAGCGAAAAACAGTAAACTCGAATGAGCCAAGAAAGAGCGGCGTGCGGGGCCGGTCGGAGCGCACACATCTCTCGGTGGCTGGCGGGCGAGAGAGTGCTGCGTCGCCGGCATCGGCGTCGAAAGAAGCAGAGCCGAAAAAAGTTAAAGTACAAACGTGCAAGCATACTAACCTAACCCTAGGTAAGGCATGTTAGAGCGAAAGACAGTAAACTCCAATGAGCCAAGAAAGAGCGGCGTGCGGGGCCGGTCGGAGCGCACACATCTCTCGGTGGCTGGCGGGCGAGAGAGTGCTGCGTCGCCGGCATCGGCGTCGGAAGAAGCAGAGCCGAAAAAAGTTAAAGTACAAACGTGCAAGCATACTTACCTAACCCTAGGTAGGGCATGTTAGAGCGAAAGACAGTAAACTCCAATGAGCCAAGAAAGAGCGGCGTGCGGGGCCGGTCGGAGCGCACACATCTCTCGGTGGCTGGCGGGCGAGAGAGTGCTGCGTCACCGGCATCGGCGTCGAAAGAAGCCGAGCCGAAAAAAGTTAAAGTACAAACGTGCAAGCATACTAACCTAACCCTAGGTAAGGCATGTTAGAGCGAAAAACAGTAAACTCGAATGAGCCAAGAAAGAGCGGCGTGCGGGGCCGGTCGGAGCGCACACATCTCTCGGTGGCTGGCGGGCGAGAGAGTGCTGCGTCGCCGGCATCGGCGTCGAAAGAAGCAGAGCCGAAAAAAGTTAAAGTACAAACGTGCAAGCATACTAACCTAACCCTAGGTAAGGCATGTTAGAGCGAAAGACAGTAAACTCGAATGAGCCAAGAAAGAGCGGCGTGCGGGGCCGGTCGGAGCGCACACATCTCTCGGTGGCTGGCGGGCGAGGGAGTGCTGCGTCGCCGGCATCGGCGTCGAAAGAAGCCGAGCCGAAAAAAGTTAAAGTACAAACGTGCAAGCATACTAACCTAACCCTAGGTAAGGCATGTCAGAGCGAAAGACAGTAAACTCGAAAGAGCCAAGAAAGAGCGGTGCGGGGCCGGTCGGAGCGCACCCTTTCCTCGGTGGCTGGCGGGCGAGAGAGTGCTGCGTCGCCGGCATCGGCGTCGAAAGAAGCCGAGCCGAAAAAAGTTAAAGTACAAACGTGCAAGCATACTAACCTAACCCTAGGTAAGGCATGTCAGAGCGAAAGACAGTAAACTCGAATGAGCCAAGAAAGAGCGGTGCGGGGCCGGTCGGAGCGCACACTTTTCTCGGTGGCTGGCGGGCGGGAGAGTGCTGCGTCGCCGGCATCGGCGTCGAAAGAAGCCGAGCCGAAAAAAGTTAAAGTACAAATGTGCAAGCATACTAACCTAACCCTAGGTAAGGCATGTTAGAGCGAAAGACAGTAAACTCGAATGAGCCAAGAAAGAGCGGCGTGCGGGGCCGGTCGGAGCGCACACATCTCTCGGTGGCTGGCGGGCGAGAGAGTGCTGCGTCGCCGGCATCGGCGTCGAAAGAAGCCGAGCCGAAAAAAGGTAAAGTACAAACGTGCAAGCATACTAACCTAACCCTAGGTAAGGCATGTTAGAGCGAAAGACAGTAAACTCGAATGAGCCAAGAAAGAGCGGCGTGCGGGGCCGGTCGGAGCGCACACATCTCTCGGTGGCTGGCGGGCGAGAGAGTGCTGCATCGCCGGCATCGGCGTCGAAAGAAGCAGAGCCGAAAAAAGTTAAAGTTCAAACGTGCAAGCATACTAACCTAACCCTAGGTAAGGCATGTTAGAGCGAAAGACAGTAAACTCGAATGAGCCAAGAAAGAGCGGCGTGCGGGGCCGGTCGGAGCGCACACATCTCTCGGTGGCTGGCGGGCGAGAGAGTGCTGCGTCGCCGGCATCGGCGTCGAAAGAAGCCGAGCCGAAAAAAGTTAAGTACAAACGTGCAAGCATACTAACCTAACCCTAGGTAAGGCATGTTAGAGCGAAAGACAGTAAACTCGAATGAGCCAAGAAAGAGTGGCGTGCGGGGCCGGTCGGAGCGCACACATCTCTCGGTGGCTGGCGGGCGAGAGAGTGCTGCGTCGCCGGCATTGGCGTCGAAAGAAGCCGAGCCGAAAAAAGTTAAAGTACAAACGTGCAAGCATACTAACCTAACCCTAGGTAAGGCATGTCAGAGCGAAAGACAGTAAACTCGAATGAGCCAAGAAATAGCGGTGCGGGGCCGGTCGGAGCGCACCCTTTTCTCGGTGGCTGGCGGGCGAGAGAGTGCTGCGTCGCCGGCATCGGCGTCGAAAGAAGCCGAGCCGAAAAAAGTTAAAGTACAAACGTGCAAGCATACCAAACTAACCCTAGGTAAGGCATGTCAGAGCGAAAGACATTAAACTCGAATGAGCCAAGAAAGAGCGGTGCGGGGCCGGTCGGAGCGCACCCTTTTCTCGGTGGCTGGCGGGCGAGAGAGTGCTGCGTCGCCGGCATCGGCGTCGAAAGAAGCCGAGCCGAAAAAGGTTAAAGTACAAACGCGATGCTAATGAGCGAGCCGTTGTCTCGACTAATATGTAGGGGGCGTTCGATCGAGCGTCTGGCTTGAGCGCTTGTCGGCCTAGCAGAACGGTCGCATTGTTATGCCCGTGTTTTAGGCACCGCTGCAGGCGGCCGGCAGAGCTCTTGTTTGTGCAAAACTGAATGGATCGAGCCCGAGAGAGGGCGAGCAAAGAAAAAACGCAAATCGCTCCGCCTGGCACTGCCGGCGAGAGCGTGGACGTCGCGGCCAGCGACTGTCGAAGCTGAGTACGGCCGCAGGCGATCGCCTCGGTCTTAAACGAATGCGACGAGCACGCGCCGGGCGGCCCAGCAAGGGCCGAGCGCAGCTGTCGCAGCTATCTGGTTGATCCTGCCAGTAGTGATATGCTTGTCTCAAAGATTAAGCCATGCAGGTGCAAGTACGAGTTCTCGTAAAGCGAAACTGCGAATGGCTCATTAAATCAGTCTTGGTTTATTTGGTCTCGTAAGCGAAGTGGATAACTGTGGTAATTCTAGAGCTAATACATGCATTAAGCGCCGACTTCGGGAGGCGCGCTTTTATCAGATCAAAACCGACCGGGTTCGTCCTGTGACGTTTGATGACTCTGGATAACCACGCGGATCGTACGGTCTCTGCACCGACGACGTATCATTCAAGTGTCTGCCCTATCAACTGTCGAAGGTACGCTACGTGCCTACCTTTGTGATAACGGGTAACGGGGAATCAGGGTTCGATTCCGGAGAGGGAGCCTGAGAAACGGCTACCACATCCAAGGAAGGCAGCAGGCGCGCAAATTACCCATTCCCGACACGGGGAGGTAGTGACGAAAAATAACAATACAGGACTCTAACGAGGCCCTGTAATTGGAATGAGTACATCCTAAAACTCTTAACGAGTATCCATTGGAGGGCAAGTCTGGTGCCAGCAGCCGCGGTAATTCCAGCTCCAACAGTGTATGCTAAAGTTGTTGCGGTTGAAAAGCTCGTAGTTGGATTTTGGGCGAGCGCCGCCGGTCCGTCGCAAGGCGTGTCACTGGTTGCGTTCGCCTCACCTTCGGTTCTCCGTCGGTGCTCTTGACTGAGTGTCGGCGGTGGCCGATAAGTTTACTTTGAAAAAATTAGAGTGTTCAAAGCAGGCTGTTCGCCTGCATAGTGTTGCATGGAATAATGGAATAGGACCTCGGTTCTATTTTGTTGGTTTTCGGAGCACGAGGTAATGATTAAGAGGGACAGACGGGGGCGTCCGTACTCTGCCGTTAGAGGTGAAATTCTTGGATCGGCGGAAGACGAACTACTGCGAAAGCATTCGCCAAGAATGTTTTCTTTAATCAGGAGCGAAAGTCAGAGGTTCGAAGACGATCAGATACCGTCCTAGTTCTGACTATAAACGATGCCAACTAGCGATCGGGAGGCGTTACCATGACGACCTTTCCGGCAGCTTCCGGGAAACCAAAGTCTTTGGGTTCCGGGGGAAGTATGGTTGCAAAGCTGAAACTTAAAGGAATTGACGGAAGGGCACCACCAGGAGTGGAGCCTGCGGCTTAATTTGACTCAACACGGGGAAACTCACCCGGCCCGGACACAGGTAGGATTGACAGATTGAGAGCTCTTTCTTGATTCTGTGGGTGGTGGTGCATGGCCGTTCTTAGTTGGTGGAGCGATTTGTCTGGTTAATTCCAATAACGAACGAGACTCTGGCATGCTAAATAGTTACGCGACCTTCTCGGTCTGCGTCTAACTTCTTAGAGGGACTAGTGGCGTTTAGCCACACGAGATTGAGCAATAACAGGTCTGTGATGCCCTTAGATGTCCGGGGCCGCACGCGCGCTACACTGAGTGAAGCAGCGAGTGTCTAACCTAGGCCGAAAGGTCCGGGTAACCCGTTGAACCTCATTCGTGATTGGGATAGGGACTTGCAATTGTTTCCCTTGAACGAGGAATTCCCAGTAAGCGCAAGTCATCAACTTGCGTTGATTACGTCCCTGCCCTTTGTACACACCGCCCGTCGCTACTACCGATTGAATGGTTTAGTGAGATCCTTGGATCGGCCCCGTCGCGGCTGGCAACGGCCGCGTCGGCGTGTCGAGAAGACGATCAAACTTGATCATTTAGAGGAAGTAAAAGTCGTAACAAGGTTTCCGTAGGTGAACCTGCGGAAGGATCATTACCGAAAGTGGTGGTAGGCCCCGGCCGAC
>NC_135260.1:18075000-18085000 GCF_964204865.1 Styela clava | reverse complement strand
GCCGAAAAAAGTTAAAGTACAAACGTGCAAGCATACTAACCTAACCCTAGGTAAGGCATGTTAGAGCGAAAGACAGTAAACTCGAATGAGCCAAGAAAGAGCGGCGTGCGGGGCCGGTCGGAGCGCACACATCTCTCGGTGGCTGGCGGGCGAGAGAGTGCTGCGTCGCCGGCATCGGCGTCGAAAGAAGCCGAGCCGAAAAAAGTTAAAGTACAAACGTGCAAGTATACTAACCTAACCCTAGGTAAGGCATGTTAGAGCGAAAAACAGTAAACTCGAATGAGCCAAGAAAGAGCGGCGTGCGGGGCCGGTCGGAGCGCACACATCTCTTGGTGGCTGGCGGGCGAGAGAGTGCTGCGTCGCCGGCATCGGCGTCGAAAGAAGCAGAGCCGAAAAAAGTTAAAGTACAAACGTGCAAGCATACTAACCTAACCCTAGGTAAGGCATGTCAGAGCGAAAGACAGTAAACTCGAATGAGCCAAGAAAGAGCGGCGTGCGGGGCCGGTCGGAGCGCACACATCTCTCGGTGGCTGGCGGGCGAGAGAGTGCTGCGTCGCCGGCATCGGCGTCGAAAGAAGCCGAGCCGTAAAAAGTTAAAGTACAAACGTGCAAGCATACTAACCTAACCCTAGGTAAGGCATGTTAGAGCGAAAGACAGTAAACTCGAATGAGCCAAGAAAGAGCGGCGTGCGGGGCCGGTCGGAGCGCACACATCTCTCGGTGGCTGGCGGGCGAGAGAGTGCTGCGTCGCCGGCATCGGCGTCGAAAGAAGCCGAGCCGAAAAATGTTAAAGTACAAACGTGCAAGCATACCAACCTAACCCTAGGTAAGGCATGTTAGAGCGAAAGACAGTAAACTCGAATGAGCCAAGAAAGAGCGGCGTGCGGGGCCGGTCGGAGCGCACACATCTCTCGGTGGCTGGCGGGCGAGAGAGTGCTGCGTCGCCGGCATCGGCGTCGAAAGAAGCCGAGCCGAAAAAAGTTAAAGTACAAACGTGCAAGCATACTAACCTAACCCTAGGTAAGGCATGTTAGAGCGAAAGACAGTAAACTCGAATGAGCCAAGAAAGAGCGGCGTGCGGGGCCGGTCGGAGCGCACACATCTCTCGGTGGCTGGCGGGCGAGAGAGTGCTGCGTCGCCGGCATCGGCGTCGAAAGAAGCCGAGCCGAAAAAAGTTAAAGTACAAACGTGCAAGCATACTAACCTAACCCTAGGTAAGGCATGTTAGAGCGAAAAACAGTAAACTCGAATGAGCCAAGAAAGAGCGGCGTGCGGGGCCGGTCGGAGCGCACACATCTCTCGGTGGCTGGCGGGCGAGAGAGTGCTGCGTCGCCGGCATCGGCGTCGAAAGAAGCAGAGCCGAAAAAAGTTAAAGTACAAACGTGCAAGCATACTAACCTAACCCTAGGTAAGGCATGTTAGAGCGAAAGACACTAAACTCGAATGAGCCAAGAAAGAGCGGTGCGGGGCCGGTCGGAGCGCACACTTTTCTCGGTGGCTGGCGGGCGGGAGAGTGCTGCGTCGCCGGCATCGGCGTCGAAAGAAGCCGAGCCGAAAAAAGTTAAAGTACAAACGTGCAAGCATACTAACCTAACCCTAGGTGAGGCATGTTAGAGCGAAAGACAGTAAACTCGAATGAGCCAAGAAAGAGCGGCGTGCGGTGCAGGCCCGGTCGGAGCGCACACATCTCTCGGTGGCTGGGGGGCGAGAGAGTGCTGCGTCGCCGGCATCGGCGTCGAAAGAAGCCGAGCCGAAAAAAGGTAAAGTACAAACGTGCAAGCATACTAACCTAACCCTAGGTAAGGCATGTCAGAGCGAAAGACAGTAAACTCGAATGAGCCAAGAAAGAGCGGTGCGGGGCCGGTCGGAGCGCACACTTTTCTCGGTGGCTGGCGGGCGGGAGAGTGCTGCGTCGCCGGCATCGGCGTCGAAAGAAGCCGAGCCGAAAAAAGTTAAAGTACAAACGTGCAAGCATACTAACCTAACCCTAGATGAGGCATGTTAGAGCGAAAGACAGTAAACTCGAATGAGCCAAGAAAGAGCGGCGTGCGGTGCAGGCCCGGTCGGAGCGCACACATCTCTCGGTGGCTGGGGGGCGAGAGAGTGCTGCGTCGCCGGCATCGGCGTCGAAAGAAGCAGAGCCGAAAAAAGTTAA
The DNA here is from genome assembly GCF_964204865.1 of Styela clava. Classification (NCBI taxonomy): domain Eukaryota; kingdom Metazoa; phylum Chordata; class Ascidiacea; order Stolidobranchia; family Styelidae; genus Styela; species Styela clava. Next base: position 18,082,845 of record NC_135260.1, on the reverse strand, counting down.
AGTACAAACGTGCAAGCATACTAACCTAACCCTAGGTAAGGCATGTTAGAGCGAAAAACAGTAAACTCGAATGAGCCAAGAAAGGGCGGCGTGCGGGGCCGGTCGGAGCGCACACATCTCCCGGTGGCTGGCGGGCGAGAGAGTGCTGCGTCGCCGGCATCGGCGTCGAAAGAAGCAGAGCCGAAAAAAGTTGAAGTACAAACGTGCAAGCATACTAACCTAACCCTAGGTAAGGCATGTCAGAGCGAAAGACAGTAAACTCGAATGAGCCAAGAAAGAGCGGTGCGGGGCCGGTCGGAGCGCACCCTTTTCTCGGTGGCTGGCGGGCGAGAGAGTGCTGCGTCGCCGGCATCGGCGTCGAAAGAAGCCGAGCCGAAAAAAGTTAAAGTACAAACGTGCAAGCATACTAACCTAACCCTAGGTAAGGCATGTCAGAGCGAAAGACAGTAAACTCGAATGAGCCAAGAAAGAGCGGTGCGGGGCCGGTCGGAGCGCACCCTTTTCTCGGTGGCTGGCGGGCGAGAGAGTGCTGCGTCGCCGGCATCGGCGTCGAAAGAAGCCGAGCCGAAAAAAGTTAAAGTACAAACGTGCAAGCATACTAACCTAACCCTAGGTAAGGCATGTCAGAGCGAAAGACAGTAAACTCGAATGAGCCAAGAAAGAGCGGTGCGGGGCCGGTCGGAGCGCACACTTTTCTCGGTGGCTGGCGGGCGGGAGAGTGCTGCGTCGCCGGCATCGGCGTCGAAAGAAGCCGAGCCGAAAAAAGTTAAAGTACAAACGTGCAAGCATACTAACCTAACCCTAGGTGAAGCATGTTAGAGCGAAAGACAGTAAACTCGAATGAGCCAAGAAAGAGCGGCGTGCGGTGCGGGCCCGGTCGGAGCGCACACATCTCTCGGTGGCTGGCGGGCGAGAGAGTGCTGCGTCGCCGGCATCGGCGTCGAAAGAAGCAGAGCCGAAAAAAGTTAAAGTACAAACGTGCAAGCATACTAACCTAACCCTAGGTAAGGCATGTTAGAGCGAAAGACAGTAAACTCGAATGAGCCAAGAAAGAGCGGCGTGCGGGGCCGGTCGGAGCGCACACATCTCTCGGTGGCTGGCGGGCGAGAGAGTGCTGCGTCGCCGGCATCGGCGTCGAAAGAAGCAGAGCCGAAAAAAGTTAAAGTACAAACGTGCAAGCATACTAACCTAACCCTAGGTAAGGCATGTTAGAGCGAAAGACAGTAAACTCTAATGAGCCAAGAAAGAGCGGCGTGCGGGGCCGGTCGGAGCGCACACATCTCTCGGTGGCTGGCGGGCGAGAGAGTGCTGCGTCGCCGGCATCGGCGTCGAAAGAAGCCGAGCCGAAAAAAGTTAAAGTACAAACGTGCAAGCATACTAACCTAACCCTAGGTAAGGCATGTTAGAGCGAAAGACAGTAAACTCGAATGAGCCAAGAAAGAGCGGCGTGCGGGGCCGGTCGGAGCGCACACATCTCTCGGTGGCTGGCGGGCGAGAGAGTGCTGCGTCGCTGGCATCGGCGTCGAAAGAAGCAGAGCCGAAAAAAGTTAAAGTACAAACGTGCAAGCATACTAACCTAACCCTACGTAAGGCATGTTAGAGCGAAAGACAGTAAACTCGAATGAGCCAAGAAAGAGCGGCGTGCGGGGCCGGTCGGAGCGCACACATCTCTCGGTGGCTGGCGGGCGAGAGAGTGCTGCGTCGCCGGCATCGGCGTCGAAAGAAGCAGAGCCGAAAAAAGTTAAAGTACAAACGTGCAAGCATACTAACCTAACCCTAGGTAAGGCATGTTAGAGCGAAAAACAGTAAACTCGAATGAGCCAAGAAAGAGCGGCGTGCGGGGCCGGTCGGAGCGCACACATCTCTCGGTGGCTGGCGGGCGAGAGAGTGCTGCGTCGCCGGCATCGGCGTCGAAAGAAGCAGAGCCGAAAAAAGTTAAAGTACAAACGTGCAAGCATACTAACCTAACCCTAGGTAAGGCATGTTAGAGCGAAAGACACTAAACTCGAATGAGCCAAGAAAGAGCGGTGCGGGGCCGGTCGGAGCGCACACTTTTCTCGGTGGCTGGCGGGCGGGAGAGTGCTGCGTCGCCGGCATCGGCGTCGAAAGAAGCCGAGCCGAAAAAAGTTAAAGTACAAACGTGCAAGCATACTAACCTAACCCTAGGTGAGGCATGTTAGAGCGAAAGACAGTAAACTCGAATGAGCCAAGAAAGAGCGGCGTGCGGTGCAGGCCCGGTCGGAGCGCACACATCTCTCGGTGGCTGGGGGGCGAGAGAGTGCTGCGTCGCCGGCATCGGCGTCGAAAGAAGCAGAGCCGAAAAAAGTTAAAGTACAAACGTGCAAGCATACTAACCTAACCCTAGGTAAGGCATGTTAGAGCGAAAGACAGTAAACTCGAATGAGCCAAGAAAGAGCGGCGTGCGGGGCCAGTCGGAGCGTACACATCTCCCGGTGGCTGGCGGGCGAGAGAGTGCTGCGTCGCCGGCATCGGCGTCGAAAGAAGCAGAGCCGAAAAAAGTTGAAGTACAAACGTGCAAGCATACTAACCTAACCCTAGGTAAGGCATGTCAGAGCGAAAGACAGTAAACTCGAATGAGCCAAGAAAGAGCGGTGCGGGGCCGGTCGGAGCGCACCCTTTTCTCGGTGGCTGGCGGGCGAGAGAGTGCTGCGTCGCCGGCATCGGCGTCGAAAGAAGCCGAGCCGAAAAAAGTTAAAGTACAAACGTGCAAGCATACTAACCTAACCCTAGGTAAGGCATGTCAGAGCGAAAGACAGTAAACTCGAATGAGCCAAGAAAGAGCGGTGCGGGGCCGGTCGGAGCGCACCCTTTTCTCGGTGGCTGGTGGGCGAGAGAGTGCTGCGTCGCCGGCATCGGCGTCGAAAGAAGCCGAGCCGAAAAAAGTTAAAGTACAAACGTGCAAGCATACTAACCTAACCCTAGGTAAGGCATGTCAGAGCGAAAGACAGTAAACTCGAATGAGCCAAGAAAGAGCGGTGCGGGGCCGGTCGGAGCGCACACTTTTCTCGGTGGCTGGCGGGCGGGAGAGTGCTGCGTCGCCGGCATCGGCGTCGAAAGAAGCCGAGCCGAAAAAAGTTAAAGTACAAACGTGCAAGCATACTAACCTAACCCTAGGTGAAGCATGTTAGAGCGAAAGACAGTAAACTCGAATGAGCCAAGAAAGAGCGGCGTGCGGTGCGGGCCCGGTCGGAGCGCACACATCTCTCGGTGGCTGGCGGGCGAGAGAGTGCTGCGTCGCCGGCATCGGCGTCGAAAGAAGCAGAGCCGAAAAAAGTTAAAGTACAAACGTGCAAGCATACTAACCTAACCCTAGGTAAGGCATGTTAGAGCGAAAGACAGTAAACTCGAATGAGCCAAGAAAGAGCGGCGTGCGGGGCCGGTCGGAGCGCACACATCTCTCGGTGGCTGGCGGGCGAGAGAGTGCTGCGTCGCCGGCATCGGCGTCGAAAGAAGCAGAGCCGAAAAAAGTTAAAGTACAAACGTGCAAGCATACTAACCTAACCCTAGGTAAGGCATGTTAGAGCGAAAGACAGTAAACTCTAATGAGCCAAGAAAGAGCGGCGTGCGGGGCCGGTCGGAGCGCACACATCTCTCGGTGGCTGGCGGGCGAGAGAGTGCTGCGTCGCCGGCATCGGCGTCGAAAGAAGCCGAGCCGAAAAAAGTTAAAGTACAAACGTGCAAGCATACTAACCTAACCCTAGGTAAGGCATGTTAGAGCGAAAGACAGTAAACTCGAATGAGCCAAGAAAGAGCGGCGTGCGGGGCCGGTCGGAGCGCACACATCTCTCGGTGGCTGGCGGGCGAGAGAGTGCTGCGTCGCCGGCATCGGCGTCGAAAGAAGCAGAGCCGAAAAAAGTTAAAGTACAAACGTGCAAGCATACTAACCTAACCCTAGGTAAGGCATGTTAGAGCGAAAGACAGTAAACTCGAATGAGCCAAGAAAGAGCGGCGTGCGGGGCCGGTCGGAGCGCACACATCTCTCGGTGGCTGGCGGGCGAGAGAGTGCTGCGTCGCCGGCATCGGCATCGAAAGAAGCAGAGCCGAAAAAAGTTAAAGTACAAACGTGCAAGCATACTAACCTAACCCTACGTAAGGCATGTTAGAGCGAAAGACAGTAAACTCGAATGAGCCAAGAAAGAGCGGCGTGCGGGGCCGGTCGGAGCGCACACATCTCTCGGTGGCTGGCGGGCGAGAGAGTGCTGCGTCGCCGGCATCGGCGTCGAAAGAAGCAGAGCCGAAAAAAGTTAAAGTACAAACGTGCAAGCATACTAACCTAACCCTAGGTAAGGCATGTTAGAGCGAAAGACAGTAAACTCGAATGAGCCAAGAAAGAGCGGCGTGCGGGGCCGGTCGGAGCGCACACATCTCTCGGTGGCTGGCGGGCGAGAGAGTACTGCGTCGCCGGCATCGGCGTCGAAAGAAGCCGAGCCGAAAAAAGTTAAAGTACAAACGTGCAAGCATACTAGCCTAACCCTAGGTAAGGCATGTCAGAGCGAAAGACAGTAAACTCGAATAAGCCAAGAAAGAGCGGTGCGGGGCCGGTCGGAGCGCACCCTTTTCTTGGTGGCTGGCGGGCGAGAGAGTGCTGCGTCGCCGGCATTGGCGTCGAAAGAAGCCGAGCCGAAAAAAGTTAAAGTACAAACGTGCAAGCATAATAACCTAACCCTAGGTAAGGCATGTCAGAGCGAAAGACAGTAAACTCGAATGAGCCAAGAAAGAGCGGTGCGGGGCCGGTCGGAGCGCACCCTTTTCTCGATGGCTGGCGGGCGAGAGAGTGCTGCGTCGCCGGCATCGGCGTCGAAAGAAGCCGAGCCGAAAAAAGTTAAAGTACAAACGCGATGCTAATGAGCGAGCCGTTGTCTCGACTAATATGTAGGGGGCGTTCGATCGAGCGTCTGGCTTGAGCGCTTGTCGGCCTAGCAGAACGGTCGCATTGTTATGCCCGGGTTTTAGGCACCGCTGCAGGCGGCCGGCAGAGCTCTTGTTTGTGCGAAACTGAATGGATCGAGCCCGAGAGAGGGCGAGCAAAGAAAAAACGCAAATCGCTCCGCCTGGCACTGCCGGCGAGAGCGTGGACGTCGCGGCCAGCGACTGTCGAAGCTGAGTACGGCCGCAGGCGATCGCCTCGGTCTTAAACGAATGCGACGAGCACGCGCCGGGCGGCCCAGCAAGGGCCGAGCGCAGCTGTCGCAGCTATCTGGTTGATCCTGCCAGTAGTGATATGCTTGTCTCAAAGATTAAGCCATGCAGGTGCAAGTACGAGTTCTCGTAAAGCGAAACTGCGAATGGCTCATTAAATCAGTCTTGGTTTATTTGGTCTCGTAAACGAAGTGGATAACTGTGGTAATTCTAGAGCTAATACATGCATTAAGCGCCGACTTCGGGAGGCGCGCTTTTATCAGATCAAACCCGACCGGGTTCGTCCTGTGACGTTTGATGACTCTGGATAACCACGCGGATCGTACGGTCTCTGCACCGACGACGTATCATTCAAGTGTCTGCCCTATCAACTGTCGAAGGTACGCTACGTGCCTACCTTTGTGATAACGGGTAACGGGGAATCAGGGTTCGATTCCGGAGAGGGAGCCTGAGAAACGGCTACCACATCCAAGGAAGGCAGCAGGCGCGCAAATTACCCATTCCCGACACGGGGAGGTAGTGACGAAAAATAACAATACAGGACTCTAACGAGGCCCTGTAATTGGAATGAGTACATCCTAAAACTTTAACGAGTATCCATTGGAGGGCAAGTCTGGTGCCAGCAGCCGCGGTAATTCCAGCTCCAACAGTGTATGCTAAAGTTGTTGCGGTTGAAAAGCTCGTAGTTGGATTTTGGGCGAGCGCCGCCGGTCCGTCGCAAGGCGTGTCACTGGTTGCGTTCGCCTCACCTTCGGTTCTCCGTCGGTGCTCTTGACTGAGTGTCGGCGGTGGCCGATAAGTTTACTTTGAAAAAATTAGAGTGTTCAAAGCAGGCTGTTCGCCTGCATAGTGTTGCATGGAATCATGGAATAGGACCTCGGTTCTATTTTGTTGGTTTTCGGAGCACGAGGTAATGATTAAGAGGGACAGACGGGGGCGTCCGTACTCTGCCGTTAGAGGTGAAATTCTTGGATCGGCGGAAGACGAACTACTGCGAAAGCATTCGCCAAGAATGTTTTCTTTAATCAAGAGCGAAAGTCAGAGGTTCGAAGACGATCAGATACCGTCCTAGTTCTGACTATAAACGATGCCAACTAGCGATCGGGAGGCGTTACCATGACGACCTTTCCGGCAGCTTCCGGGAAACCAAAGTCTTTGGATTCCGGGGGAAGTATGGTTGCAAAGCTGAAACTTAAAGGAATTGACGGAAGGGCACCACCAGGAGTGGAGCCTGCGGCTTAATTTGACTCAACACGGGGAAACTCACCCGGCCCGGACACAGGTAGGATTGACAGATTGAGAGCTCTTTCTTGATTCTGTGGGTGGTGGTGCATGGCCGTTCTTAGTTGGTGGAGCGATTTGTCTGGTTAATTCCGATAACGAACGAGACTCTGGCATGCTAAATAGTTACGCGACCTTCTCGGTCGGCGTCTAACTTCTTAGAGGGACTAGTGGCGTTTAGCCACACGAGATTGAGCAATAACAGGTCTGTGATGCCCTTAGATGTCCGGGGCCGCACGCGCGCTACACTGAGTGAAGCAGCGAGTGTCTAACCTAGGCCGAAAGGTCCGGGTAACCCGTTGAACCTCATTCGTGATTGGGATAGGGACTTGCAATTGTTTCCCTTGAACGAGGAATTCCCAGTAAGCGCAAGTCATCAACTTGCGTTGATTACGTCCCTGCCCTTTGTACACACCGCCCGTCGCTACTACCGATTGAATGGTTTAGTGAGATCCTTGGATCGGCTGGCAACGGCCGCGTCGGCGTGTCGAGAACACGATCAAACTTGATCATTTAGAGGAAGTAAAAGTCGTAACAAGGTTTCCGTAGGTGAACCTGCGGAAGGATCATTACCGAAAGTGGTGGTAGGCCCCGGCCGACCGCGCACTTAATTGTCTTTGGGTGCCGCCGAGAGGGCGGCCGTCAATCGGGGTTCCGCCCCGTGCGACACGCGTAACACGTTGGCATAGCAAGGCAGCCGAGTGCGATGGTGGCTTCTGGGCACCGCGCTCGATGTGCCGCCGGCCCAGCCCGGCGGTCGCTCGGCGCCGTTTGTTGGTGTTTTTGTGCAGTTGTTGTCGGTGGTGGTTTTGTGGTCGATCCCACAATGTGACGTCCGCGCGCTTCGGCGCCGGGCGAAACGTCGAGGACGACTCTTAACGGTGGATCACTCGGCTCGCGAGTCGATGAAGGACGCAGCCAAGTGCGAGAAGTAATGTGAATTGCAGAACACATTGAACGTCGACCTTCTGAACGCGAATTGCGGTCTCGGGTCAATCCCGGGACCGCGTCTGCCTCAGGGTCGCGTTCGTCCTCACCCGAGGGCCGTCGCCTGGCCTCTGCGAAGACGGCCGGGCGTCGCCCCAAGTTGAAGCGGTCGCCGAGCTTTCTCGGCGCGACCGCGTGTCCCGTACACCGCCGGCCCCTTGACGTGTTCAACTACGTTCGAGGGGCGGGTACAGGTCGGTCGGTCCGGTCACGAGATCAAGACCGACCGTGGGCCAAGGCGGCGACGGTACGCGCTCGGTCGGCGCCGGCGGCGACGACTTGCGATGCCAGCGGGCCGTGTAAGAAGCGGCCCGCTTGACACATACGACCTGAGTTCAGGCGAGAGCACCCGCTGAATTTAAGCATATTATTAAGCGGAGGAAAAGAAACCAACAGGGATTCCCTGAGTAACGGCGA
>NC_135260.1:18065000-18070000 GCF_964204865.1 Styela clava | reverse complement strand
TGCAAGCATACTAACCTAACCCTAGGTAAGGCATGTTAGAGCGAAAAACAGTAAACTCGAATGAGCCAAAAAAGAGCGGCGTGCGGGGCCGGTCGGAGCGCACACATCTCTCGGTGGTTTGCGGGCGAGAGAGTGCTGCGTCGCCGGCATCGGCGTCGAAAGAAGCCGAGCCGAAAAAAGTTAAAGTACAAACGTGCAAGCATACTAACCTAACCCTAGGTAAGGCATGTTAGAGCGAAAGACAGTAAACTCGAATGAGCCAAGAAAGAGCGGCGTGCGGGGCCGGTCGGAGCGCACACATCTCTCGATGGCTGGCGGGCGAGAGAGTGCTGCGTCGCCGGCATCGGCGTCGAAAGAAGCCGAGCCGAAAAAAGTTAAAGTACAAACGTGCAAGCATACTAACCTAACCCTAGGTAAGGCATGTTAGAGCGAAAGACAGTAAACTCGAATGAGCCAAGAAAGAGCGGCGTGCGGGGCCGGTCGGAGCGCACACATCTCTCGGTGGCTGGCGGGCGAGAGAGTGCTGCGTCGCCGGCATCGGCGTCGAAAGAAGCAGAGCCGAAAAAAGTTAAAGTACAAACGTGCAAGCATACTAACCTAACCCTAGGTAAGGCATGTTAGAGCGAAAGACAGTAAACTCGAATGAGCCAAGAAAGAGCGGCGTGCGGGGCCGGTCGGAGCGCACACATCTCTCGGTGGCTGGCGGGCGAGAGAGTGCTGCGTCGCCGGCATCGGCGTCGAAAGAAGCCGAGCCGAAAAAAGTTAAAGTACAAACGTGCAAGCATACTAACCTAACCCTAGGTAAGGCATGTTAGAGCGAAAGACAGTAAACTCGAATGAGCCAAGAAAGAGCGGCGTGCGGGGCCGGTCGGAGCGCACACATCTCTCGGTGGCTGGCGGGCGAGAGAGTGCTGCGTCGCCGGCATCGGCGTCGAAAGAAGCCGAGTCGAAAAAAGTTAAAGTACAAACGTGCAAGCATACTAACCTAACCCTAGGTAAGGCATGTCAGAGCGAAAGACAGTAAACTCGAATGAGCCAAGAAAGAGCGGTGCGGGGCCGGTCGGAGCGCACCCTTTTCTCGGTGGCTGGCGGGCGAGAGAGTGCTGCGTCGCCGGCATCGGCGTCGAAAGAAGCCGAGCCGAAAAAAGTTAAAGTACAAACGTGCAAGCATACTAACCTAACCCTAGGTAAGGCATGTCAGAGCGAAAGACAGTAAACTCGAATGAGCCAAGAAAGAGCCGGTCGGCCGGTCGGGGCGCACCCTTTTCTCGGTGGCTGGCGGGCGAGAGAGTGCTGCGTCGCCGGCATCGGCGTCGAAAGAAGCCGAGCCGAAAAAAGTTAAAAGTACAAACGTGCAAGCATACTAACCTAACCCTAGGTAAGGCATGTCAGAGCGAAAGACAGTAAACTCGAATGAGCCAAGAAAGAACGGTGCGGGGCCGGTCGGAGCGCACCCTTTTCTCGGTGGCTGGCGAGCTAGAGAGTGCTGCGTCGCCGGCATCGGCGTCGAAAGAAGCCGAGCCGAAAAAAGTTAAAGTACAAACGTGCAAGCATACTAACCTAACCCTAGGTAAGGCATGTTAGAGCGAAAGACAGTAAACTCGAATGAGCCAAGAAAGAGCGGCGTGCGGGGCCGGTCGGAGCGCACACATCTCTCGGTGCCTGGCGGGCGAGAGAGTGCTGCGTCGCCGGCATCGGCGTCGAAAGAAGCCGAGCCGAAAAAAGTTAAAGTACAAACGTGCAAGCATACTAACCTAACCCTAGGTAAGGCATGTTAGAGCGAAAGACAGTAAACTCGAATGAGCCAAGAAAGAGCGGCGTGCGGGGCCGGTCGGAGCGCACACATCTCTCGATGACTGGCGGGCGAGAGAGTGCTGCGTCGCCGGCATCGGCGTCGAAAGAAGCCGAGCCGAAAAAAGTTAAAGTACAAACGTGCAAGCATACTAACCTAACCCTAGGTAAGGCATGTTAGAGCGAAAGAAAGTAAACTCGAATGAGCCAAGAAAGAGCGGCGTGCGGGGCCGGTCGGAGCGCACACATCTCTCGGTGGCTGGCGGGCGAGAGAGTGCTGCGTCGCCGGCATCGGCGTCGAAAGAAGCAGAGCCGAAAAAAGTTAAAGTACAAACGTGCAAGCATACTAACCTAACCCTAGGTAAGGCATGTTAGAGCGAAAGACAGTAAACTCGAATGAGCCAAGAAAGAGCGGCGTGCGGGGCCGGTCGGAGCGCACACATCTCTCGGTGCCTGGCGGGCGAGAGAGTGCTGCGTCGCCGGCATCGGCGTCGAAAGAAGCCGAGCCGAAAAAAGTTAAAGTACAAACGTGCAAGCATACTAACCTAACCCTAGGTAAGGCATGTTAGAGCGAAAAACAGTAAACTCGAATGAGCCAAGAAAGAGCGGCGTGCGGGGCCGGTCGGAGCGCACACATCTCTCGGTGGTTTGCGGGCGAGAGAGTGCTGCGTCGCCGGCATCGGCGTCGAAAGAAGCAGAGCCGAAAAAAGTTAAAGTACAAACGTGCAAGCATACTAACTTAACCCTAGGTAAGGCATGTTACAACTTTTCTCGGTGGCTGGCGGGCGAGAGAGTGCTGCGTCGCCGGCATCGGCGTCGAAAGAAGCCGAGCCGAAAAAAGTTAAAGTACAAACGTGCAAGCATACTAACCTAACCCTAGGTAAGGCATGTCAGAGCGAAAGACAGTAAACTCGAATGAGCCAAGAAAGAACGGTGCGGGGCCGGTCGGAGCGCACCCTTTTCTCGGTGGCTGGCGGGCGAGAGAGTGCTGCGTCGCCGGCATCGGCGTCGAAAGAAGCCGAGCCGAAAAAAGTTAAAGTACAAACGTGCAAGCATACTAACCTAACCCTAGGTAAGGCATGTTAGAGCGAAAAACAGTAAACTCGAATGAGCCAAGAAAGAGCGGCGTGCGGGGCCGGTCGGAGCGCACACATCTCTCGGTGGCTGGCGGGCGAGAGAGTGCTGCGTCGCCGGCATCGGCGTCGAAAGAAGCAGAGCCGAAAAAAGTTAAAGTACAAACGTGCAAGCATACTAACCTAACCCTAGGTAAGGCATGTTAGAGCGAAAGACAGTAAACTCGAATGAGCCAAGAAAGAGCGGCGTGCGGGGCCGGTCGGAGCGCACACATCTCTCGGTGGCTGGCGGGCGAGAGAGTGCTGCGTCGCCGGCATCGGCGTCGAAAGAAGCAGAGCCGAAAAAAGTTAAAGTACAAACGTGCAAGCATACTAACCTAACCCTAGGTAAGGCATGTCAGAGCGAAAGACAGTAAACTCGAATGAGCCAAGAAAGAGCGGTGCGGGGCCGGTCGGAGCGCACCCTTTTCTCGGTGGCTGGCGGGCGAGAGAGTGCTGCGTCGCCGGCATCGGCGTCAAAAGAAGCCGAGCCGAAAAAAGTTAAAGTACAAACGTGCAAGCATACTAACCTAACCCTAGGTAAGGCATGTCAGAGCGAAAGACAGTAAACTCGAATGAGCCAAGAAAGAGCGGTGCGGGGCCGGTCGGAGCGCACCCTTTTCTCGGTGGCTGGCGGGCGAGAGAGTGCTGCGTCGCCGGCATCGGCGTCGAAAGAAGCCGAGCCGAAAAAAGTTAAAGTACAAACGTACAAGCATACTAACCTAACCCTAGGTAAGGCATGTCAGAGCGAAAGACAGTAAACTCGAATGAGCCAAGAAAGAGCGGTGCGGGGCCGGTCGGAGCGCACCCTTTTCTCGGTGGCTGGCGGGCGAGAGAGTGCTGCGTCGCCGGCATCGGCGTCGAAAGAAGCCGAGCCGAAAAAAGTTAAAGTACAAACGCGATGCTAATGAGCGAGCCGTTGTCTCGACTAATATGTAGGAGGCGTTCGATCGAGCGTCTGGCTTGAGCGCTTGTCGGCCTAGCCGAACGGTCGCATTGTTATGCCCGGGTTTTAGGCACCGCTGCAGGCGGCCGGCAGAGCTCTTGTTTGTGCGAAACTGAATGGATCGAGCCCGAGAGAGGGCGAGCAAAGAAAAAACGCAAATCGCTCCGCCTGGCACTGCCGGCGAGAGCGTGGACGTCGCGGCCAGCGACTGTCGAAGCTGAGTACGGCCGCAGGCGATCGCCTCGGTCTTAAACGAATGCGACGAGCACGCGCCGGGCGGCCCAGCAAGGGCCGAGCGCAGCTGTCGCAGCTATCTGGTTGATCCTGCCAGTAGTGATATGCTTGTCTCAAAGATTAAGCCATGCAGGTGCAAGTACGAGTTCTAGTAAAGCGAAACTGCGAATGGCTCATTAAATCAGTCTTGGTTTATTTGGTCTCGTAAGCGAAGTGGATAACTGTGGTAATTCTAGAGCTAATACATGCATTAAGCGCCGACTTCGGGAGGCGCGCTTTTATCAGATCAAAACCGACCGGGTTCGTCCTGTGACGTTTGATGACTCTGGATAACCACGCGGATCGTACGGTCTCTGCACCGACGACGTATCATTCAAGTGTCTGCCCTATCAACTGTCGAAGGTACGCTACGTGCCTACCTTTGTGATAACGGGTAACGGGGAATCAGGGTTCGATTCCGGAGAGGGAGCCTGAGAAACGGCTACCACATCCAAGGAAGGCAGCAGGCGCGCAAATTACCCATTCCCGACACGGGGAGGTAGTGACGAGAAATAACAATACAGGACTCTAACGAGGCCCTGTAATTGGAATGAGTACATCCTAAAACTCTTAACGAGTATCCATTGGAGGGCAAGTCTGGTGCCAGCAGCCGCGGTAATTCCAGCTCCAACAGTGTATGCTAAAGTTGTTGCGGTTGAAAAGCTCGTAGTTGGATTTTGGGCGAGCGCCGCCGGTCCGTCGCAAGGCGTGTCACTGGTTGCGTTCGCCTCACCTTCGGTTCTCCGTCGGTGCTCTTTACTGAGTGTCGGCGGTGGCCGATAAGTTTACTTTGAAAAAATTAGAGTGTTCAAAGCAGGCTGTTCGCCTGCATAGTGTTGCATGGAATAATGGAATAGGACCTCGGTTCTATTTTGTTG